>NC_056735.1:1359970264-1360065264 GCF_019279795.1 Protopterus annectens
AGCCATGGCCTCAAGCTCAGTGTCAAAAAGTGCATTGTCATCCCTTTTGGTAAAAACTCTGAACCCATGAACTACAACATAGGCGGTAGTATACTTAACACCGTAAGTGTGATAAGAGACCTTGGGACACAGGTGGACAGTAGTCTCTCCTTTGATAATCACATTGCCACAGTAGTCAGGAAATCCTTCTACGTGGCACACCTCATCACAAAAGGTTTCTCATCCAGAAAAAAGAGGTCATTGTTCCCCTCTACTCATCACTCATTAGACCCATTATAGAGTACAACGCCCCTTTTGGTATGTACCTCACAAGACTTCTACAACAACTGGAAAGGCCGCAGAAATACCTCACAAAGAGGATTACCGGCCTCAAACAGATGCCCTATGCAGACCGTCTAGAAAAACTCCAGCTTTAATCAGTCACATATCACCTACTCAGAGGTGATCTCTGCTTAACATACAAAGCTATGTCAAACCCAGAGCTGTTGGACATGCTCCACTTAAAAAATCCCAATGCCTCCGAGCAACATGCTCTAGGGACCTAAACTTTGTCACCACAATAAACATAAACTACCTATCTATATCAAACAAAGCTCCTCATTAGCACTCTTCAAGAAAAATCTTGATGATTGGATGAGAAATAGGAAATTCACCCCAGGGATCACCTCTGTGGCTCTGCTTGACAGTGGCACAGGAAAATAATTTTCTTGGGTGGCAAAACCCAGGGTACCTTTTTGGCTGGGCTTGTATAGGCCTCAGGGCTGATAGCCTAGTACCTACCTATGAACCTATGAAAGGCATGCCAGTACAAAAGAAAAATTAGAATTACACATACCAAAAACAAATGGCAGTACAAGCAATAGTAAGGGACAAGTGAAATGATGCTGAAATTGACACATTAAAAACTGAACAGATATTTAATGGAAAATATAATTGTGACAAAAAGGAGTAGTCTGTTTAGGTTTCTGTAATTACTGTCACTATTTTTATTGGAGTACAACAATGATAACCATATGCAATCATAAGATCACAATAATGAAATATAAATAAAAATTACAATAATGTACTTTTTAGACAAACTTTGTAGTGTAAACGGTACACCAAGTTTGTGTTTGTTTTTCTTGAACATGTTCACACCCAACCCAGGGGATGCTGAGACAACTGAATTAGCAGCTGTGGCTTAACACAGGCCAATTTCCTGGGATAAATGACACCATATCTATCAACAGTAGGTTCAAATTAAGAGCTGCTATATTATGAACCTCAACAAATGTGGAAATTCTACTGTATGTGCATTTTCAATAAATACCTACCTGTTTTTAATCATTAAGTTCCATGAAATGTTAAAAAAAATGTTACTTTTATAATTAATTTAAGAAGTATTTTATTTGTATTTCATACTGGGCATAAACAAATAGCATGCAATGAATATAGAACAGATTCACTTCTCTCTGATATGCATACCATTACAATGGCATTATAGTGGTACGTAGAAATGAACAGTAATAAAAATAAAGGCACAACAATACAAACCATTTCTTTCTTTGCATGATGTCGTACTTTTTAAACTAATATTGCAAATGTTTGAATACATTTAACAAAAGCAAATTGTGCACGTCCAAACATAGAATATTTTCCTCATAAGTTTCACCACAATTACAATCGTTGTTTTTATGCGGTGGATCATGATATTATACAGAGCACCGCTGCTAATCTTCTTAATAAAATTTGTTAAATTGCACAGCTGAAAGCCATGATAAAAAGCATCTGTTGTTCACATTTTTACTTCCAAATGTGCATAGTTTTGTCACTTACAAGTCCTAGGACATGCACAATTCTAATTTGACTAATGCAGAAACAGAATATGATACAAAAGTATGAAATATGTTTTTGATCCAATTTATGAGCAGATCCAAGAGCTGTAAGTGCATGCAGACAATTTGTCATTAATTGTTACATTTAATTTCTTAAGATGTTCTATATAACCATGATTATACACACAGTAGAGAAACACATCTTATTTTTGCAACAAATGTAGTAATCAATAATCAATCACTGCACTGATATTGGAACCCCAGACTATTTCATAGACTCCCCTGCATGTTTCATGTATTGTGTGTATATATATATATATATATATATATATATATATATATATATGTATATATACATACATATATATATATATATATATATCCATATCAGTTCAATGAAAGAACACTTACCCGACACCCACGACAAATCAGCTTTCCAACAATGGTAAGTATAAGCACCGCGGAATGGCATGTATTCCCATTTCAGCAGAAAAAAAACCCAAAAAGCAAAAAGAAACATGTATATAGCAGGGGGGAAGCCCCCCTGCACCCCCATGTTGGGAGCTGCACTTCCCTACACCCCCTACTTAAGTATACCAACACCAAGATCTCACCACATTGTGGAAACAGGAATACATCCCATTCAGCACTACTTATACTTACCACTGTTGGAGATCTGCTCTGTCTGCGATGTGATCTCATTGATCTGGGTGTCAGGTAAGTGTTCTTTCACTGAACTAATAGGTTCCTATATATATATATATATATATATATATATATATATATATATATATATATATATATATATATATATATATATATATATATATATATATATATATATATATATATATATATATATATATATATATATATATATATATATATATATATATATATATATATATATATATATATATATATATATATATATATATATATATATATATATATGGGTTTACCTGAAAACGCTGAAAGTCCACAATGCCAACAACGAGAACACCGACACTGGAAGATCGATAATGGAGAAGACCGAAAGCTGAGAATCCCAATGCTGAGAACATCGACATGTTAAGGTAAGTGTGCGATAGAGACGGATGTTAGGGTCAGGGTGTGGGTAAGGTAAGTGTGTGATAGTGATGGACATTAGGGTAGGGGCGGATTAAGTGAGTTAGGGTTAGGGTGCGGGTAAGGTAAGTGTGCAATAGTGACAGACTTAAGAGTTAGGGGCGGATTAAGTGAGTTAGGGTGCAGGTAAGGTAAGTGTGCGATAGTGACGGACCTTAGGGTTAGGCTTTGGGTTAAGTTTAGTGCATAGATAGTTGTGTATAGCGTAGGTTTGTAAGGTTTTTGGTGTGCTTGTGTTGTGTGTGTGTTTTTCGGGAAAGGTATTTGTTTTGTTGATTGTCGGGATTGTGGTTTGTCGGGCATGTGAAGTTTCGTGTTTTTGAACTTTCGGTTTTGTCGTGTCGGTTATTTCATTGTCGATGTTTTGGCGTGTCGGTGTTATCAGGTAGATCCATATATATATATATATATATATATATATATATATATATATATATATATATATTTTTTTTTTTTTTGATGGGGTCTGAAAAATTATAGATCTCACAAATGACATCTATTTCCATTCTTATGTCTATATTTCATCAACTTAGAAAATTTTCAAAACAGTGAAATTTTTTCTTAAAGGAAAACTCTACCTTCTCCTGCAGTTTAACTCAAATTATAGGTTATTTTTTTTCCCTACAATATGATTCCAGTAATGAGTAAGTATGTGAAATCTGCTTGTGTTTTATAAAACTTTCATTACTTCTTCTTGGAATCAAAGGAAGGGAAAGACTACCCACATTTTTAAGCTTAACTCCTCACTTAATTTGCAGAGGAATTTGTCTATACTTACATGACATAGCACAGACACAGAGAAAGTTGTAGTCCGGTACTGCTGACAATCTTATATGGGTAATTAGTTCTGCTGATATCAGTAGCACAGCACTTGCTGCAGAAAAGACTGAGAGGTGTGAAACTGTTTTCCATTGTTATTATTGCAAATAGGAAGAGAACCTACACTGATTCACAGCTACTTGCAATGTAGCAATGCCTTTCATTGCAAAACAAGCAATTGGATCACTCAATGGTTTAAAGGCAGCTGTCACTTCTTTTGACAAATTTATATAACCAGCATCACAGTACTGAAATGCTTAGATGTACACGTTAAATGTTTGTTGTTTATACTATACATTTTAAGAAGTCTTGAATGTAGTATCAAAGATTTCTGTGACATTTGGAGAAAAGTCAGAAAATACTTTTTCTTGTAATTCTTGTGAAGTATCAGCATATTTAACAAAGGATGGGGTAGGGGCTGTCAAAAAAGGTACTTTGAATAAAGACCTGCAATGTGGTTACTCTTTTGGTTGCAACTGTATAACTCCTTAGTATACTGTAAAAAAGAACAAACCCTGAGACACACACAAATGAGAGCCATTCAAGAAATAGAAGAATCAGTCCTGTTATAGGAGGTATATAAAATGAGAATGACTGATGCTAATCCCATTATATTTCAATGACATGGGAATACATTACTTCCTTATATCTAGCATGAGTCATATAAAGCAGCCTTGAAGTGGATTGTGGGAAAGAGAAAGGCTCGAAGAAAAATACAATCACGTTGATATGTCAAGCCCCATTGACAGCCATTTTCTAGAAAACATATTAAAATTTTATAAGAAGCAAAGTGATTTTGAGTTGTTAAAATAGCTTAGAAAACAGGCAGTGTGCAAATAGATTTTTAGTTCTAAGGTGGAGTTTTCCTTTAATTAGGAATAAAAATAAGATAATTAAAACACTAAAACATCATAATAACACAAGAGACAATGTGATCATGTTAAATATTGCACAAAACTCATCATGGGTTTTGCAAGAGGATGCCTCGCCATACCTCTACCAAGAACAAGGCTCTGGCCCAGCACACCTAATATCTAAATATGCTAACTCTGAGGGCATAAAATCTCAGGTTAAAGGTAAAAGTCACAAAATAAACTCATGTTCTCCTTTCACTCCAAGTCAATAAATGTCAGAGATGGTATTACATTACATCTGCCACGCAACCAACATACTGATGTCAGCAATACAAGAATTCATATAAAGGTATACAGTACTTTAATCATGAACGAAATGTTTTATGACCAATTGTAGCATTACCTTATTGAGGTTCACACAGTGAAGGCATAGTGTTAGAAATATAATTACCATCCCAAAAACTGAGATGAAGTTTCTTTTCCAGATTATATTTATAGCAACTCTAACAATGATAAATTAATCAAATAATTCTTTTTAGCACACACTGGCCATGCAAATGAATCAGTTTGAACGACTATGGTTGGTATCCATAGTCCATTGTTTCACATACGCAAAGTGGTAAGCACAAAATGGTGGTACTGTGTCTCTTTTGAAATAAGCTAAGCATGAACAAACAATAAAGATTTTTTAAACCCTGCAATGAAATGACCACAGCAGCTTTGCACATCTTAACTCACATAAAATGTCCAAAAACAACTATGATTATTATGCAGAAGGAGCCAGATGTTTGTAAACTCATGAATGATTTCAATTATTTGTGGTAAATTTAAAATAAAAAAAAATGTAAAATCCTCTCTAAATAATGCAACCACTGAATTCACTTCTCATAGCGAATTATTAGGAATGATGATCTTAAATTAAAAAAAATCTTAAACAGACATGCATATACAAAATACAGAAAAAAAAACTAACCAAAAAACTAGGATAATTTACACAGCCAAAAAAAAATGTTCTCATCAACACAGGCTCTTTAAACCCAGCTGATGCCCATAAATATGAAGGTGCCTACAAAATATCCAAACTAACATCCAAACCAAAGGGTAAAAGGGACACAAGACAAATCATTCATTAAAACTGCAAGAAAAACCCAGCCGAGCTAGAGTTTTCACTGTGTGATACTTTAAACCTCCAGTAGTGGAGGCCCATGGGATATATGTAAATTACCCCTTAAGGATAAGGGCATCAAGTATTTTAGTTGCATTGCTTCTGAAGGTCCGTGAATCTTTTTTACTTTTAAGTCTTTATGGTTACATTCAGGCCAATAAATCCAAACCTCAATAACTGTAGGCATGCATGTTTTTGCCTTCCGCACAACATAAGTGAATAGTTTGTGTGTGTGTGTGTGTGTGTGTGTGTGTGTGTGTGTGTGTGTGTGTGTGTGTGTGTGTGTGTGTGTGTTCGTGTGTTCGTGTTCATGTTCATGTATGTAAATATGTATATATGGCTACAGCTCAAAATATTTTGAGAGGGTGAAAAAAACAGCAACAGCACAAAATATAGAAAGCATATTTCACTTCATGCTCAAATAACTGAGTACTCATTTTTATAGTGTTTGTTGGTAAGAGTGTTCAGGAAAAATGAATGTTTGACTGAAAAGGCTATAGTGGTCGGTGTGCATATCCAAGTGTTCATGGGGTAGGGTATGATAAGATAATGGAAGATTTATTGTTTTGCATATTTGGTGTTTTGTACGCTCTGTTATTTTGTGTTGTCTCTAGTGGTATTGTTAGGAAAAGGGTTTTTAGACACATAATGTGTAGATTGAAGGTTAGGGGCAGGGGTAGTGTTTGGTTTAGGATTAAAGTTACTGCACATGGGTAAGATGGCACGTGTGTTTTGCTGTATCCCTGTAACCTTTGTTAATTCCATATTCCAGCAAATTCACACTCAGTGACTATTTGATCACTTCTGCTGGCATTAAAAAAGTTTGAAATTATGAACAGTCAGCTATATAGAATCCTTATACACACACACACACACACACACACACACACACACACACACACATATATTTATATATATATATATATATATATATATATATATATATATATATATATATATATATATATATATAATATATATATATATATATATATATATATATATATATATATATATATATATATATATATATATATATATATATATATATATATATATATATATATATACATATATATATATACATATATGTATATATATATATATATAGAGAGAGAGAGAGAGATTTTAGTGTAATATTTTTGAGGTGTTAAAAAAAAAAACTAGAAGATCAAAAGAATCCCCATACAGACAAGGGGCAAGGGGAACACATTCAAGTGCCTTACCGACAATAACTAGACATTCTACGGTCAGCTGTGCTTTTCAAATAACAGAGTTCTGAGGCAGAAAGCTTACCACTGAACCAGTGTGCACCAGCACAACCTACAATGACTTTTATTCACAAAGTACACACCTGTGGAACTTCTTCTTTCACTCACTTCACTTGTCAAAGTATCGATTAATGACCGCTTCTTGTAATATCAATCAGTGTCTACTTCAACTGGACTGATATTGGTTCGTTAGCAGGTTCCACTTAAATCTACTTGTGTCTCACTGCCCTTTTCAATTGCTGTATAACTGCTGTATTTGCTTTTATGACCTACAGAGGTCCCAGGTTTTTGCATAATTCCATACCCAGAGGTATATCTTGTACTTGTTCCAAACCTACAACTTAATTATACGTGCATTTGATTTACAAACTTTTGTACAGTGTATCTGCAACTCCTCTTTCCTGCAGTCATCCTGCACTTTAGTTTGAATCTAAAGAATATCCCATTTAACTAAAGTTATCTATATTAGCTCACTGCTTACTACAGTAGTATACTCTTCAAGAAAGCATAGTTCTTGTGCATCTTATATGACTACATTCTCGTCAATGCATGAAAATTCTCTGTATTCCTGAAATGAGTATACTCACCACTGTTATCAAAGTCAAATTTCTGAAGTCCTGTTAAAGGTACATACATAAAACTTAGGTATGTACATGCTGACATGATTTGCTAAGCAGGAAAGTGAAAAAGTCAGCATGGGATACCTAAAGTTGAAATTATTAAGTAGTGTTAACAAAAAGTTATGAAAAAATAGGATATATTTCTACATGTTCATTAATATTGCAAAAATAGAGTGCTATAGTGTGATGGCTGGTGTTGTATTCAAGCAGTAAGCGTTTGTAAAAAAATGGCATTAAGACATGGTGGGTAATATGTAGAAATTCTGAGATATAAATGCTTTTTTAATAAAGCATTCATGACTATTATCTATATTTTCATAACTGCATTAATTTCATAAAAGCTGTGCAGCCTAAAGGTGAAAAAATCCATCATCTTAATATTATACAAGACATTAAGGCTGACAAAGTTGCAAAGGACACTTGCCATCTAACACAAATGGTTTTGTAGATTAGTATTGTTTTGGAATCTTGTGGAATTTATTATATGCATAATGTGCATATATTTTAAGTATCAGTATAACATTCCCTCTTTTTATACATCATTGGAAATCTCTGGAACAAGATAACAATTATATCACTGATACCTTGGTGCTATAGTGCATACTTACAGAGGTATAGCCCTTTGTTTGAACTTGACACTTGCACTTTTTGGAAACAAAGTAAAAGTTTTGCTTTCATAAATATGCAGTGTAAAATCAGCATCCATAAACCCATCTTTCATTCTGACATCAACATATAGTCCATTGTCTACCAAAGAGCTGTTATATTTACAAGTCACACCAGTTATCAGATATTGTAGGTCTAATGAAGTGTGTTTAAAGTAGAGGATTTTGGAAAAAAGTGATGTCCTGTATAAGAAGATCTCAAGAAACACATATGTTAATTAACCTCCTGCTGTTCAGCATTAAATGAGTTAAGGCTGCAGTCTGTGTGATAGCCCATGATGTAACTTATTGTTGCATCTCGGTTCATTGCATATTTGTACTTTGTATTTGGCATGTACTCTGCATATTTATTATGAATCCCATGCACTGACTACTGCTTTAATAGCTATTTTTAAACAACCATTGTATTAAATTTACTATATTGTAAAATACATTAGCAACAAAAAAGATGCTAAGAATTCTTAGATATGAGCCATTTGGTTTGGTAAGACCATTAAAATTCAATATTTTGTACAATGTGAGAAATAATGAAACAAGCTATCATAACTGAAATACAGGTTCAGAAGGCCTTGCGTATACAAAATCATCTTCATGAGCAGATTATAAAAACAGATTGCCAGATTCAGCATTTTGAAAATTTAACAGAAATAAGGGATTTTAGCAAACTGCTTTTATTTCCTGTACAAAATTAACAGTTCTTTTGGGACAATTCTTTTTCAATGGTTAATTGTTAATGCAAAGCTTATACTGTTTTATATAGAAGCATAACCTGACTTTAGTCATCGCCAAAGTCCAAATCCACAGGACTAAGTTCAAAATTAAATAACATGCTCTATTGTGTCCAGCAATTAGGTTATTAAGATTATAAAACATTCAGAATAGAATGACTGACCTTTAATGGAGATATATGTGAATGAGTGACATATCCATGAACATTTTCTATCTCAGACAAGTTCTTTTCAGAAATATGCACAAGCTCTGGCCCTCTGGCCTCATGAGTTAGTCGAGGCAAACTGTGGTCATGTGGTGGTGTACTTCCGTCTTGATACCGATACTTGAACAAAGGCAAAACAAAAAAAAAAAGAAAGAAAAAAGAAAAGTGCAACATTTGATTACACTGGGTAGGACTAAGAGCATATAAGACATATAATTTAATAATTAAACAAATATACAGTTAATGATTATTGCTCACAAAATAACAGTTTTCAAATAGCACAAAGTGTAAGTGCAAGGATCTTAAAGAGCAAAGATAGCTGATGGAGGGTTTGAATCCAGTTGACAGATGCTTTTCTCTGATAGACAGTGGCAGACAGTAATGCCCAAACTAACATCCCTCCTCAGATAACTTCTAAAAACTTCCTAACTTCGATATTCCCTCCTAATAAATGCCCATGCTACATAGGGTCGCAACTGTGTTGGACTGCATGGCTAGGTTTATAAAGCCCTGGTGATCATTAGCCTAGTAAATACCAATGACCAATAGGAAGCAACTTCAGTTTTTTCACTTTATGTACTCTTCTGAAATTTAAATATAGAAAAAGAAGCTGAAAGAAGCATTAATACTGTGCCATTCAAAGAACAGTGGTAAAGAAAATGGCAAATAAGTACTTCTCAACTGTCTAGATTCTCACAGAATGTGCAGATTTTTGCCTCGTATTTTTGGTCTGTTCCTCATAACATTTTAGGATTTCTGGACTTTTGTGGCAAATCACTGAGGACTAAATTCACTAAATAATGACAACAATTTAAGTTTCAGACTTCATATCCTTCAGAAAATGCATGTTAACATAAAACCTTTTATTCTAGCAAATTTCTAAGTTTATAAGAGCATTATTTAAAATGTGTCCCTTTTTTGGGGTGCTGTCCTCCCATTATTTTTGGCTTTGTCCAGATATTTTTGTGCTAAGAGCTTGTGAGCTATGCAAATAACCAAAGTTTTATGTTGATAAAGGACCCAAGTCACAGAGATGAAGCTGTAAAAATGTTCCGGTTATGCAAGGTTCATTTAGCTTCCTGTGTGCTGGAGGAAGCTGACAAAGTAGGTGGAGGATTTGGTAAGGATGTACCTGCTTAGCTCTCTCAAGGAGACAGCACAACAACAAGCAGACAGCCTCTGCCCGAAGCAACAGAAGAAAGTAGGCATCATGCAGAGGTGCTTGCTTTAAAGGCAGATAGAATCTTCTGATGGGGTCTGTCACTCACAGAAGAGGGTTGCATACTTTCATTAAGGCCCTTTCAGACTACATTCTTTGGCATCTGTGGGTATGCACAGTAGCAAAAGGGTAGATGTTTATTCAGAAATCCCCTGATGGCTCTCTATAAAACAGCTGTAATATGATTCACTCTTGACCACCTAGGGAACAAATGAGCAGAGTCACAGCCATTGGTCAGCTAACTGGCAGGTATACAGTGAGGACCAGAATAAAAGTTTGTATGCTCATTCTTACATGTGTAAATGATCCATTTCCTTGGCTATTTGCTGTTATACATCAGAATAACCAACACAGATAATTTAGATGCAAACTATAAATTAAACATTGTTTAGCAGGCTGTAGCCTTTATAAACCAGTAAATAAAGAAATTGTTATATATCATAACAGTATAAAAATGTGTTTTACATGTTTTTCATGTTCTTTCCTGATTGCCAATAAAGTTCAATATTATACGTCAAATGCTACATGTGTTCTACAATTTAGTAGTGTGTGAAAGGTCCAGCTAACCAGACACTTTCATGACAGCTGTCTTAACTGGTACTATATTATTGCTGCTTAAACATCAGTTAGTTTGTCTTCTGAACTGAAACTGATGCTATTTTGGTTACTGCACAGAACAGACACAATGGGTCTAACTCCAAAAGGCTTGCTGTTGATGTAAGTCAAAGTAAGTCTTGGAGTAAGTGTCTTACTCTGAGAACAAATTTTGGAATCTGGCCAGTTATTTTGGCTGTTTTAAGACCTTGACACATGACAATATACACAACTTGAATTTGAGAATGCTAACTTGTTTTGATAGAAGATTGATTGTGCATTGCTAAAGAGCCAGATTCCAGAAGAGCTGCTCTCAGTGTAAGCGTGCCCTGATTCCAAAACACTTGCTCTCTGTGTAAGTGACATACTTCAGTGTAAGACCTACCTATAAACAGGCTTATACCAGGGGCCAGATTCCAAAATCTCAGTCCGAGTGGTCACTTATATGGAGAGCATGTCTTTTGGTGTTTTGGAATCAGACTCATTGTGTAAAAATAAATGCACATTTCTTACAATAAATTAGATCTGCAACCAATATGCAACTATTCAACATTGACAAAATGAGTTTCTGTGTAAAAAATTATGTCTCAGGTGTCGTAATCTGCACACTATTAATCATCCTCTGGTAAACAGACTCAGGCATGGGTACCTAACCAGCATGATAAATCAAGTAGCCTTCTTAAAATCACAAATCTATCTATGCAGCCTTCTATCTATCTATCTATCTATCTATCTATCTATCTATCTATCTATCTATCTATCTATCTATCTCTGTCTACCTATCAATCTATTTATGTCACAAAAACAGAAGAAAACAGTTGAAAATTATTTATTGTGATGGCCACACTTCTTCCTTTTTATTTATTTATTTTTTTTATTTCAGTTCTTTGATTTATTCATCTGTTCACCTTAAGTGTAACACCCTCGCCACCAAACTACTGTATTTACTTACACCTGCCCTGCCTTTACCTTTCCATGTAAATGTAATGCACCTCATTTCTAGCCATCTCTGCCTCTCTCTATCTCCTAAGAAACCTCTGTTCTCTTTCTCTTTTACCCGTATCTTTCTCTTTCTCTTTTACCCGTATCTTTCTTCTATCCTGCCACAAACTATTTACATGTTAAATAGGACTGTTGCCTTCAATCAGAATGACTGAAAAAGAGTATCAATTTATGTACATATCATGAACAGCTTTCACACTCTGACTTTATGTAATGATTATAATTATATATATATATATATATATATATAGATATATACAGTATATTCCTATGGCTTTAGACCCTGGGCTGCATCTGAAAATAGTCCGTTGGGATCTCTGCCCTACCAAATCAAGAACTGCAAAAATAAATAAATAAAATGTGTGTGTGTGTGTGTGTGTGTGTGTGTGTGTGTGTGTGTGTGTGTGTGTGTGTGTGTGTGTGTGTGTGTGTGTGTGTGTGTGTGTGTGTGTGTGTGTGTGTGTGTGTGTGTGTGTGTGTGTGTGTGTGTGTGTGTGTGTGTGTGTGTGTGTGTGTGTGTGTGTGTGTGTATCCAGCCATCCAGCAGTCATCTGATTATAGGTTATGCTCAGAGATCCACAGTAGTCAAAAGTAGGTGGACTGAACCAAACCCTGTACAAAGAAAGATGCTCATTAACAGCTTGAGGCTTTATTCTCATGTGTTAACTGCCAGGTGTTTTGAAACTTTTATGAAAATGTAAATATTAAAAATTAAAACAAATATATCTGGCAGTTGGCATGGAGAATTACTAATATGAGCCTTTAAAGGAGCTACATCTGGTTCAGGTTTAATTCCTTGAGCCTTCATTTGCCTACTGTGTGATCTTGAGCAAGTCACGTAACCAGACTGTGCTTTGGGATGACTGGAAAACTGGACCAGGTTCCTTAATGGTCACCTGGATCACATGTCTAGTAAGTGCTTATGACCCTATTAATTTACTTTTGCCGCATAATAAAGTGAAGGAATAGCCAGAAAAAAGGCTGGTGCTGGGTAAGATTGAAGGCAAAAAAAGAAAGGGACAACAGAAGCTAGGATGCATAGGCAGTATTACTGAACTAATAAATATAAATTGACAAGAACTTAAAGAAACAGCTCCTGACAGACAAACAGACCTGTTGGGAGTAAGATTCAACCAAATGACTAAACAATAGATAGATAGACAGCTAGATAGACAGATAGATGGAGAGATAGACAGATAGATAGATAGATAGATAGATAGATAGATAGATAGATAGATAGATAGATACATAGATAGATAGATAGACACATAGACAGATAGATAGATGTGTGCATGTGTGTATGCATGGATGCTAGCATGATGTCACATGAGGAGCCTGCTGGATAACTTGAGTGGAGGAAAAAGAAACCCTGGTGATGGGCCAATGGAGTCACAGGCCATTCCTCCATCTTTCCTCTTAAAAGTGACCAATGAGAGAGATACACAGAGAGAAAGCACCTGAAATGAGGGAAAGTAACCCCACTATATTTGGGTGCCAGGCTGTGCAAACATGCATCCCCCACCAACATACAAGAGAGAGTCTCACATGGAGAAGGGTTCCTATATTTACATGCAATGACAAGAAGTTGTGAAACTAAATTGAAATAACTGGACACCAAAATGTGAGATATGGTTAGAATTTGGTGTAGAAGTAAAGGCCAAGGTCTGACAAACGTACTGTCACATTTAGAAAAAGTTTGTGTTGTAGTATCCATTTCATACAAACTAGTACCACGTGTACTGCCAAGCATCCTGAAGACTACTAAGTGTTATTTCTTTGAAATGACAAATGTGCCACAGAACTAAGTTATGCAAGATATGAAGAATAAAAAGTTGTGTTTCATCTGAATTAAACTGTTTGTGAGTTACAATGGGAATATAATTGAAAAGCTTAGAAATGAATAAAATACAGTTTTAGAATTCCTACCCAGGACAGTAAACACAACAACAATAAATGCATTCTGAGTTATATTGCCCATGCTATGTTACATATGCTGTTTCACTGTAGACATGACTTTTTACTACTGACCCCACCCTAGGGCAAAATTGGTAAGCAGTGTTTAAACTGGTGCCTGATGTTTGAGGACAACACTAGTGCTAATCAGCACATTCCTGCAGTAGTCACAAAAGGTGCCCACTCCTTCAGTCACTCTCCCACACACATGCACTCATTTAAACACACACACACACACACACACACACACACACACACACACACACACACACACACACACACACACACACACACACATCCTCACATCTCTCAACTTCCCCTGATTTTTCAGGAATATTCCTGATTTTGCCTCTTATATTTGTCCTGTACTTTGTAAATCATAGAAGATTACAACCAGACATTAAAGTTTCATACCCGTATTCTTGAGAAATTGCTTTGTAATGCAAAACTTGTTGCTTTATAAACTTTTAAAGTAACTTAGAGTAATATTTAAAACATATCTCTGGTGTCTATTGTATCCCTTCATATAACATGTTTTGCTCATTAGCTTAGGAGAGTTCACAGGTATGGCAGCCACCCTACATATATGGAAATATGCACACATGAAAATAAAAACGTGCACATGTGCACAAACACACAAAGAAACACATATCTTCTCAACATCATCCTCGCACATTTGGCAGACTCGATTGCACTCATGAACACACTCATCCATTCACACATACTTCCACCTACTCTTATGATCTCCTAACTTCCCCTACCATGACCACTTGGCTGGACACACACAAATATACACTCACCAGACCTATCAACTGTCCCTGATTTTCAGGGACGTCCCTGATTTTGACTCAAATTTTAGCTCTGTCTTTCTTAATACCTCCTAAAACTGGTGACTTTTGGAGGAAAGTTGGTGAATTAAACTTAATGAATAATGGCAATAATTAAGAGTTGTAGATTTCTTTTACCTAACAAAATGTACATTAATTCATATGCTGTGATTCTGTGAATGTCTCACGTTAATAGCACAAATATTTTAAAAGTGTCCATGATTGTCCCTGATTGTTTCTGGCTTTGTCCCTGATTCTGTTAAAATTTATCCCTGATTGGTTGAGAGGTATGACACTCACCCATGACCATTAATGTTCCTACAGAGAGACATGCATGCTGTCATACATTTATACCCACTCACACCTGAGTCCCACTACCTCTCTGCCCTAACACTTACCTGATCTTACCTTTTACATGTTCTCCCTCACTGACTGCAATGGGGAGCCCAGCATACCTCGCAACCTCTTAGTGCAAGAAATCTGGACAAACCTAAAAATAATGGGGGGAACCAGGGGCCAAAAATAGGGACCAATTTTAAATATTGCTCTTATAAACATAGAAAGTTGCCAGAATAACAGGATTTGTGTTAGCATGCATTTTCAGAAGGATATAAAAACTGAAACTCAAATATATGTCATTATATAATGACTTCAGTCCTCAGTGATTGGCCAGACAACCACAAATTTTATGAGGAAGAGACGAAAGATATGAGGCAAAGATCTCGAAATTCTGCAAAAATCAGGACAGTTGAAAGCTAGCATTTTGTCTGTATTCCTTAATAGGGCTATTTATGCAAGTATTTCTGGGGAGAGCACATGACTAATTAACATAGGCCAATCCCCTGAAATGCCTCATTAGTATTCAGGATGACTGTGAACATGATCCACTGCTGTGATTTATACATATGATGCTGAATCACTGTGATATGAGTCAGAAAGGACTACTGCCTGTGGAAAATTGAATATTTTAGGGCATTTTGCAAGAGACAACTCTTTCTGAATCCCAGACTAACTCCTTGAAAGACTTTTGGTATTTGCAATATATAAAAGCGTGGTAAAGTAAAATGAAAAATTGGCAACATCACAAAGGTGAGTGTTTTTTTTGTGGCAAAGTATAAGAAGGCTGTAGAGATATTAATTTCTTATAAGATGGTCTGTATTTTGTGTGGTGTTCCAAAACAGTTACAGGTACTGTTCAAATGTAAACTAGGTAAGGTACCATATTCTGCACCTTTGTGACTGTGGAAGTAGGAGTATTGCATGCTAACAAAAACGTTTTGTATACTACAAACTTTGTGAAACTTACTGTGAAATCAAAGGTTCACTTTTTTCTAATTGTTGAAATAAAGTTGTAGCAGTGGAGGACAAAAGGTGAGTTCCCACAGCAACTATGGTTCAAAACTAATAAATCTGCTTGTGGATACTCTTCAGGAGAGGTGTTGGAACAAAACAGTATGTTATGCAAAAGGCAGTGGAAGGTTTTTTCAAAGTATGCCTGTAAGGCAAACTGTAGCCCAAGGATATATGTAACATCACCAGACTGCAAACAGACTGCTATTTTTCAGAACTCCGGCTTTGGGGAAGATGTTAGTAAAATTTCAGGAAGCACGTAGAAATCCAAAGCCTTGCTATTTCTAGTAGAATGGAATAAAATGTTGGAAACCAGTATTATACCTGTAAATCCTAAGAATGTAGATTTAGAAAGGGCTCCAGAAAATCATTTTTCCTGAACAGAAGAATGGCATACCAAGGATAATGGTTTCTATAAGCTAAAATGAAATAATAGAATTTGAAGAGGCTGTATAGGACTTACAGGTGGGTTGCAAAATGAAGTGGTTGACCGGGAGTAACAAAAAAAAGGTTGTCAATGGAAAGTAGACAGAATTGATTAACCTATGTAATAGACTGGCTAAACAAAAAAGGTGATATTGTAAGTGCACAGCTGGTAATGTATTAATATAAATGTGTTATCTTTATCCGATGCAAAACAGCATTATGCAAAACAGTTTAACCAAGTTAATATACTTTGAGTACTGCAAAAAAAGTCTATGAAAGCTGATGCATTAAGAAAAGAATGTTGACCAAAATGTGTGGTACAATATGGATGTTAACAAATTGTTACTTTCTAAGTTTCATTTAGTTACAGAAATGCAGGGATCAGATGCCGAGTATGTAAAACAATAAGGTGAACAAAGAGATGTCTTGTCTAAGAGTAAGTCCTAGCATAAAGTTCAACTTAGAACTCTCCAGGAACACGTTATTAAAGAAACAACTGAAACAGCATTAACTTCAGATTTCATTTTACAATATTGAGGTAGCCCTAAACATTTATTTCTAAGGCACAATGAAAAATTATCTTTGTAAATCTCTTCTTCTTCTTCCTTTGGCTTTTCCCGGTTAGGGGTCGCCACAGAGGGTCACCTGTCCGCTCAGGATTGGCAGTGTTGAGTTGCTAGCCTGGCACCCAACCTTCCACAGAAGGCACACACACATTCATGCCTAGGGCCAATTTAGAGTGTTCAATCCACCTACAGCATGTCTTTTGGGATGTGGGAGGAAACCCATGTGACCACAGGGAGGACATGCAGACTCCGCACAGAAGGCACCCTAGCTGAGAATCGAACTGGAGAACCTCTTGCTGTGAGGTGACAACACTAACCACTGCACCACCGTGGCTGCCCTTATCTTTGTAAATCTCTAATGAATATTACATCTTAGGACATATGTAAACATGAATCAGGGATAAAAACACTGAAAGTACAACTGAATAAAAATAACTCATCACAGGAAATGAGTAGCTCCATACTGAAAGTTAAATAATATGTTGTTTTAGAATCTTCTAGTAAAAGTTGACAGATTAAGTAGAAATGCTAAAGGAATTTATTTTAACTGAACTGCAAAATTAAACTCAATGACTGAGGAACTAATTTAATTAACGACAAATGTTGAAAAGAAACATCACTGCACAAACCATTGTGAGTAAAATGCCAACTGTTATAGTGCTGACACAGATTTTGCTTAGTTGCTAGAACAACAAAATGGCTTTGAAGCTGAGGACATAAGGTTCAGGTCCCTTAGCACTAGAAAGTAATGAGTTAAGTTATTCAAATGAAATGTCAATGTTCAGGTAAATTATTTGTATGCCTGCTACCTGCTAATCTAACTGAATGTCTGACTGAAATGAAAAATACATTAGAAATAAAAACTGGACAATATCAATTTATTGTTTGGAATAAACTTTCTTGAAAGATGGAAATTGCCTGTTTATGTAATCTAACAAATTTAATAAAAAAGATTACTGAAATACAAAGTGAAAAACTGAAATTAGAAAAGTTGAGTTACTTCAATAGCTGTGCCCCTAAGAGTTATTTATCTGAACTTATGTGCAGGTATCAAACCTTACAAATAAAATGTGCATCACAAAAGTAAAAAAAAAAAAAAAAAAAAACATGTCACAAAGTCAAAATCAAGTAGACACTAACGAATGTTTTAAATTCCAGCTCAGAAAAGCTGAAACACAGCTCACGGTATCAGAAAATAAAATTAAAGAACTGTGAATGTTTGCCAATGTATCCCTGGGATAACATTCACAATGAAAAGTTCTTAAGAGTAAAATATCCCAATAACTTAAGGTAAAATTACAAATACACACATGAATGCAGATAAAGTCCTCTGCCCAGGCACTTTTCAAATTATAGAACTTAAAAGATAATATTAGGTCTTATGTGAGACTTCAGTGCAAGAAGTCCAGCATAGTGTGCACGTAACACTGTTACTTGTCCATCAAGTGCTTCTGGATTGATAAGTGCTGAATTTCCCTTAAGAAACTTAACCTTTCAGCTATGAAAACTCCAGCTTTGTGATTAGCTCCAATTACAAACAGAGAACATATCATTAGCTCTAATTTGGGCTCAAACCCAAGCCTGCCAGAATTACGTGCCAGTGTCATTGCCACTGGACCAACAAGAACTTCTGGACAAGCAGGTGTTTAACTTAAGAGAGCAATGTGTCAAGTTCTTAAGAGAGATAACTATATAAGGTAATTATATCATGACACAGAACAAAACTAAACAAGTTAAACAGTAATATTAATAACATGATGTCCCATGTCAGAGAATGTATGAAGTGTGTTTTGCACTTAAAAGTGGGGAAGCATTATTAGAATGGCTGAATATACCAGAAAATGTGAAGACACATGAAGACTGTAACAATATCTCAGAATCAAAAATGTTTTCTTATAAGAAGTGTTTTAAAAATGATAAAGTACTGGTACAGTTAAGTGATATCCACATTGTATCAGTTCATGGGTGTGGCACACAAAGAAAAGATGCCATTGGTTCTCTAGAAGTTTTGTGGGAAAAGAAGAATATCTCAGTGAAATAAAACTGAAGTTCTGATGTTACAAATGTGGATGCTGTCACAGATTATTGGTTCATAGGTGGTTACTAGGCTAATGACCCTAGGGCCCTTATAAGCCCAGCTATGTTGTTACCAATTTATCTTTACAGTCTTAGTAATATTATACCTGAGTTATTCCAAATGACCATGGATAGGTGGGCATTATTTGCAGTACACATCTAAGGTTAGCACTGACTACCTCTGTCCATAAGGGACATGGGCAGCACCCCCAAGTTGAATTTATGGTCTCCCATCCAATTGTCCAGGTTATGCTTTACCATGGTCTTTGAGGAACTCTGCTTGACATGAATTGGGAGTCTATTGCAAAGGAGCATCAATCTCTGGGAAATGCATGTATCTCTCCAGTATGTTCTGTTGAGGTCACAGATCAGGTTACGATCCCTGGAGTGCGTGACTCTCTTCCCACTTGGTTTGTAGATGTGCAGCAATTCCATTAATGCCGGGTTGGAGTCTGCTCTGAGACACAAGTAGCCTCTCAGCACCTGTAAGATATGCAACACAGTGACAGGGCTTTCAGTCTACCCATGTAATACATGGTTTGGAGGCCTTGAATTCTCCTTGTGAGAAACCTCTGTGGTCACTCCAGCTGCTGCAGGTATCTGGTGAGGTACATGCAAAATAGAGCATTGTACTCAATCAGTGGATTAATGAGGGTCAAATACAGTGGAGTTATAACATCCTTACACCTGCATTCAATGTCCTTACTTATGAGATGCACACTATGAAAGGGTTTTCTTACCACTGTGGAGACATGATGAGTGAAGTTTAGATTTCTGTCAACCTGAATTCTCAATTGTCTCACCACTGGTTTGAGCTTAGGGGGGTTCTGTCAATACTGTAATTAGCAGGGTATTCCTCTTTGCCAAAGGGGATAATAATGGACTTTTTTGCTATTAGTTCTAGTCAGCAGCTTTGGCAACAATTGTTTGTCTGTGTTAGCCCCTTTTGTAATATGTTGACATCACTGTGGGACTCAATTATTGCACAAGTTTGCAATCATCAGTGACTTTATTAAGCAATAGGCCATCTACCTTGGCCTGGACTTATGAAAAATAGAATCTAAATAGTAACGGGCCCAGTACAGATCCCTGTGGTACGCCACTGGCAACTGGTCTACTAGTAGAGGTGGACTCCCTGACTTTAGCAATGAGAATTCTGTGTGTGAGCCAGTTGGATACCCATTCAGTGAAGTAAGTGTTAATCCCTAGCTGGGTGAGTTTCTTAATCATGCCTGAGTGGGAAATAGCATCAAAAGCCTTGGCTAGGTCCAGACAAGTTGTATGCACTGCATTGCCTTTATCCAGGGCTTTGCTGACATTCTCAAAGAAGTCTACCAGGTTTAACAAACATGATCTACCCTTAACAACGTCAAACTGAGTTGGGTAGTTAGTTGGAAGGTCACCGATGGCATTATTGATAAGGTCCATGATGATTCTTTCTATGGCTTTGCAAATGAACTGGTTAGGCTTATGAGTCAATAGTTTCCAGGGTCAGTTGATAGATCCTTCTTGTGCAAGGTGATTACTGTTGCTGTTCTCCACTCTTCTGGAACATAGCCAGTTCTCGGGCTTTGGTTAAGGACAGTGCCAAGTGGTTCTGCTACGTCTTGTTTTAGACTGCTAACTAAGCAGCCTGGGATGTTGTCTAGTCCCATTGAGGCCGAGTTTTTGGCCTTGGAGAGCACAGATATAGCATGCTCTTTAGTGATACTAAGGAGGGGACTAGTGTCAGGAATGGTTTGGGTATGGCTGGTGGGGACAGGGGGTGAAGGTTGTGCCAAATCTAATGGTAAGCAGTTTGGCAATTTCCTCAGCTGGCATATGAGTGGTACTATCCACAACTAGCTTGGCACATAGCTGGACATTCCTTTTTAAATTTCTGATCTAGCAAAAGAATGCCTTATGGTTATCTTTAGCTAGGAAAGCTAATTTAGTTTCATAATTAGCTTTAGAGGACTTAACAAGATGTCTGATTTACTTGTTAAAACTGTGGATGTTTTTTTCCCTGCTGAGTCAGTTCCCTCATGCTTTTAGACATCAGTTTCTTCCTCTTATTTATTTATTTATGCTTGAGGTCCACCAGGGTGGCTTGTTTTTTCAAGAGGACCTGGTTTTGATCCAATCTGTTACAGCCAAGTCTATTCTTTTTCTAGGTGTTTATACAAAGTATCTGTGTACACCTCTGCATAAGTCATTGTTCATAGGTTGGTACTAGGCTATCGGCCCTAGGGCCTATACAAGCCTAGCCATAACAATTCCATGGCTATTTCTTCCCACAGTATTTACTTCCCTGGACCCCTGTCTAGCAGGGCAACTGACATGATCCCTGGGGTGAATTTCCTATCTCCCATGCAATCATCAAGGTTCCTTTTGAAGAGGAAGAACCAGGAAGCAACGTGGTGCACATACAGCAACTGCTCGGCTGTAAAGTCAACACTCAGAGAAAAAAATAGCCAGCAGAAATGGTGGAGTACAGAAAATATGTTAATATAAAACATATAACAAGGTAGAGGGTAAAAAGCCCAACTTCCTATCTCAGACTGGTTTTGGCTACAATATCCTTCTTCAGTGAATTTAACCTTCATTTTGACCCTTTTAAACTACTGGTGGAATTCCTTGACCCCAATTTTTCACGTAACCAGACTGTGCTTTGAGCTGACTGGAAAACTGGGCCAGGTTCCTTAATGGTCACCTGGATCACATGACTAGTAAGTGATTATGACCCTATGAATTTACTTTTGCCGCATAATAAAGTGACAGGAATAGCGAGAGAAAAGACTGGTGCTGGGTAAGATTGAAGGCAAAAAAAGAAAGGACAACAGAAGCTAGGATGCATAGGCAGTATTACTGAACTAATAAATATAAATTGACAAGAACTTAAAGAAACAGCTCCTGACAGACAAACAGACCTGTTGGGAGTAAGATTCAACCAAATGACTAAACAATAGATAGATAGACAAATAGATAGACAGATAGATAGATAGATAGATAGATAGATAGATAGATAGATAGATAGATAGATAGATAGATAGATAGACAGACACATAGACAGACAGATAGATAGATATGTGCATGTGTGTCTGTATGGATGATAACATGATGTCACATGAGGATCCTGCTGGATAACCTGAGTTGAGGAGAAAGAAACTCTGGTGACGGGCCAATGGAATCACAGGCCACTCCATCTTTCCTCTTAAAAGTGACCAATGAGAGAGATACACAGAGAGAAAGCACCTGAAGTGAGGGAAAGTAACTCCACTATATTTGGGCACCAGGCTGTGCAAACATGCATTCCCCCCCAACACACAAGAGCGAATCTCACATGGAGAAGGGTTCCTATATTTACATGCAATAACAAGAAGTTGTGAAACTAAATTGAAATAACTGGACACCAAAATGTGAGATATGGTTAGAATTTGGTGTAGAAGTAAAGGCCAAGGTCTGACAAATGTACTGTCACATTTAGAAAAAGTTTGTGTTGTAGCATCCATTTCATACAAACTAGTACCAGGTGTACTGCCAAGCATCCTGAAGACTACCAAGTGTTATTTCTTTGAAATGACAAATGTGCCACAGAACTAATTTACGCAAGATATGAAGAATAAAAAGTTGTGTTTCAGCTGAATTAAACTGTTTGTGAGTTACAATGGGGAATATAATTGAAAAGCTTAGAAATGAAGTAAAATACAGTTTTAGAATTCCTACCCAGGACAGTGAATACAACAACAATAAATGCATTCTGAGTTATATTGCCCATGCTATGTCACATATGCTGTTCACTGTAGACATGACTTTTTACTACTGACCCCACCCTAGGACAAAATTGGTAAGCAGCGTTTAAACTGGTGCCTGATGTTTGAGGACATCACTAGTGCTAATCAGCACATTCCTGCAGTAGTCACAAAAGGTGCCCACCCCTTCAGTCGCTCTCCCACACACATGCACTCATTTAAACACACACACACACACACACACACACACACACACACACACACACACACACACACACACACACACACACATCCTCACATCTCTGAACTTCCCCTGATTTTTCAGGAATTTTCCTGATTTTGCCTCTTATATTTGTCCTGTACTTTGTAAATCATAGAAGATTACAACCAGACATTAAAGTTTCATACTCATATTCTTGAGAAATTGCTTTGTGATGCAAAACTTGTTGCTTTATAAACTTTTAAAGTAACTTAGAGTAATATTTAAAGCATATCCCTGGTGTCTATTGTATCCCTTCATATAACATGTTTTGCTCATTAGCCTAAGAGAGTTCACAGGTATGGCAGCCACCCTACATGCATGGAAATATGCACACGTGAAAATGAAAATGTGCATGCGTGCACAAACACACAAAGAAACACACATCTTCTCAACATCATCCTTACACACTTGGCACACTCGATTGCACTCATGAACACACTCATCCATTCACACATACTTCCACCTACTCTTATGATCTCCTAACTTCCCCTACCATGACCACTTGGCTGGACACACACAAATATACACTCACCCAAGACCATTAATGTTCCTACAGAGAGGCATGCATGCTGTCATACATTTATACCCATTCACACCTGAGTCCCACTACCTCTCTGCCTTAACACTTACCTGATCTTACCTTTTACATGTTCTCTCACACTGACTGCAATGGGGAGCCCAGCATACCTCGCAACCTCTTAGTGCAAGAAATCTGGACAAACTTAAAAATAATGGGGGGATCCAGGGGCCAAATATAAGGACCAATTTTAAATATTGCTCTTATAAAAATAGAAAGTTGCCAGAATAACAGGATTGTGTTAGCATGCATTTTCAGAAGGATATAAAAACTGAAACTCAAATATATGTCATTATTTAATGAGTTTAGTCCTCAGTGATTGGCCAGATAACCACAAATTTTATAAGGAAGAGACCAAAGATATGAGGCAAAGATCTTGAAATTCTGCAAAAATCAGGACAGTTGAAAGCTGGCATTTTGGCTGTATTCATTAACAGGGCTAATTTATGCAAGTAAATATAGGCCATAAAAAGGTCTGTATAAATGGGTGCAAAAGAGGCACCCATTGGTGTACCCTTGACCTGCCAAAAGCATTGGTCCTGGAAGTAGAATATGTTACTGGTAAGAACGTATTCAGCCAAGCACACTAAAAAAGTATTAAAGCCTGGTTGGTAAAAACCAGATCTTCCCAACCAAAAGTCCAAAGCCTGCAAACCTGCCCAATGTGGGAATTTTGTGTATAGAAAGGTTACATCCAAGGTACATGGCAGCCAGTGGGGCTCCAATTGCATGTCACAAATAATATCCAAAAACTGAGTAGTGTTCTGGATTCTGGCTCATATCAAAGGTATTAGTGGTTTCAGATAGTAAGTCAAATATTCAGATAAAGGTTCAGTAACAGAGCCACACCCTGATACAATTGGTCTTCCAGGGGGACATCTAACATCCTTATGTATTTTAGGTAAAAGATAGAAATATTATTTACACGGAGATGAAACCGACAACTGATGTCTATCTGCCTCTGTAATGATGAGTCAGTTTTGGTTTTGAAGTGACTAGTTGGGTCCAATGGCATAGCCATATAATATTTGTTATCCCCCAGTTGTCTCGCTGCTTCCTCATTATAGTTGACCCTGTCCTGAATCACTACCACCCCACCTTTATCTGCTTGTACTGTAACAATTTCTTTGTTGTTCTTAAGTTCCTCTATACATTGTACCTCCTCTTTAGAAAGGTTGTTATAATATACCTGAAAACCTTTTGAAGACGGCCAAAGAGGCGCTCTGCTTGACATGCATGGGCAGTCTATTCCAGAGTCTGGGGAGTCTCTGGGTCAGGAACCTATCCCTCCAGCATGATTTGTTCATTGTGATGACAAGGTTTAGATCCCTGGAGCGTGTGTCTCTGAGGGATTGGGATTTCTTTAAGTGTAGCATGTCCAACAGCTCTGGGTTTCACATGGACTTGTATGTTAAGCAGAGATCACCTCTGAGTAGATGATATTCGGCAGAGTATAGGAGAAGTATTTTTTGGATGGTCAGCATAAGGCATCCGCTTTAGGCCTGTAATTCTTTTAGTGAGATATTGTGGCCTTTCCAGTTGTTGCAGATGTCTTGAGGGGGTACATACCAAACAGGGTGTTGTGTTCTATAATGGGTCTAATGAGGGATGAATACAGTGGGACAATGACCTCCTTTTTTCTGGAAGAAAAGCCCTTAGTGATGAGGTGTGCCACATAGAAGGATTTTCTGACTGTTGTGGCAATGTGGTTATTGAAGGTGAGATCACTGTCCACCTGTGTCCCTAAGTCTCTTATCACACTTTCGGTGTTTAGTGTACTGCCACCTATGTGGTAATTCATGGGTACATGTCTTTTCCCAAATGGGATAACTATACATTTCTTGGCATTGAGCTTGAGCCCATGGCTCTAGCTGTGATTGCAGGGGTTTGAAACGTTTTAATACTATTGCTTAGTAGGCTATAGTTAGCTTTGGAAAAAATGTTTAGTTTTATTGCTCCCATGAGGAAGTCAAGCTGATACTTACTTTGAATTAGATTGATTTATTGTATGATACCCCATAGAGGGTAACATACAGGAGGAGTGCAGTGAACCCCCATATTGATGAGTACTAAGTCTAGGACATTTGAGTCCCTTATGGGGGTGCAGTCTATCTGTTCCAGGGCATTTGTATTGGCGAAGTCTAGGAATCTCAGGGCAGTTATGTTTGTGTTCATGTATGTCACCCAAATAATGAAAGGATAGTTGAAATTTCCCATGACCAAGGTGTTTGGCTGTATGGTGAGTGACTCCAGTAGGTCCAGGTAAGCAGTATGTTTTTCTTGGACCATGGTTGGGGACCTATAGCTAACAATGATGTGGTAGGGTACTTTGCCTATAGTTAGTTGGACCTGGAGTAGCTGAAGGCAGTCATACAGTTTAACCAGTCTCAAGGTGTACATACCTTTAAGGAAAATAGCTACACCTCTACCTTTGGTCCTTACACACTTTGTCTTGTTTTGAGGACTGAAAGTGTGGAAGGCATTGTAGCCTTGCATGGCCAGGGTGCTTTCTTTAGCCCTGAACCATGTCTTCATAACTGTACAGATGTCACCATCTTCCAGGGAGTGCAGTGCTTCCAGGGAATGCAGTTTCCTGTTTAAGCTCCTGGCATTAAGCAGCATAACCTTGAGATTGTCTCGAGTGGGTTTTGTAATGTCAGAACTTTTATTTTTTTGATGTTGTCTAAAAAAGGCACAATGGAGGAGGCAATAGCCTTTGCCAGTATCCGAGACAGTTGCAGACTATCTCTGGCAAAGCAGCACGGTTTGTCGACAATGTACTCCCAGGCTGACAGACAGTGGATCCCCCTGGATTGACACCAGAAGCTAAGCCAATTGCTGAAGTCTATCATTTTTTTGTCTATATTGTGGCATCATCCTGGGTGAAGGTAGAATGCTGCTTAGGGCTAGGGTCCTATCTGCCTGGGATACATAATCTGAGAGTTCAGTCATGTCTGTCTTCATATAGGCCAGAGAAGTATGTCTCAAGTCATTCACCACAACATGGACTATAACAGAGTCATGATGGTATTTGTTGAGTGACTTGAGTGCATACATGATTTGATGGCTTCTAACACCTGACAGGTGGCTGACCATGATCTTCTCCTTGTCCAGCCTGGTGAGTGGGGATGTCTGTATGTCTCACTACTGAATCACCTATGACCAATACATTTTGTAAGGTGTTTTGCCTTAAGGGCTTATTTTCTGAGACAGTGGTATGTGTGTTGTTATGTGTAGTGGATTCTGTATGTGTTCCAGTATGTGTGAGTGGTTTGCACTTGGGTGGTCGCTGGTCTTTTGGCAGGCTCTTAGTGAGTCCCTATGCATGTGTGAATGTATGCATTGTGACCTTATCTTGTGTGAGAAGAGAGGTGTGTGTGCTAACAACCTGTTTAATGTCCTGTTTATTGCTGCATGAGAGGATTGATTCCATTTTCATGGTATAGTTACATTGCTCACTTACTGTATTTGCTTGCTTTAGGAGCAAGTGGTTGTCAGTATACATTAGGCAATTGCTAAATTGCCCAGGATGTCCATGTCAATCAAGCTGGCTACAGAAATGCTGGAAAACTGATTATTCTGTTGAGGATAGGGATGAAAAAGTATGGCAACGCTGCTCAGTGGTCAGCTGAGTTGTCTGCAGTGCAGCAGGGAAGCTTGGGAGGATTCTACTAACTGATGTCTAGGGAAAAATTCTTTCTAGGCATTTGCGGCTAAATAGGGCACTTCTAACCCCCATTGTCACTGCCCAGCTATGGGCAAACATGAAGTTAAATACAAGCAGAATTAAACAATTTTAACACAAACTAACAATGGGAAAGCCCCACATTGAGCCTTTCTCCAGAAATCCACAACTCAGATGGGTCCTGAGGTATACACTTCTGCCACAAGGGTACAGGGAGGCCCTCTTAATGTAATATGGCTAGTTTTAGTGCTCAAGTGATACCAGTCTAGATTCAGCAAATCTGAATCAAGGTTATGCTATACAAGGCAGAAGTACTAAAGATCAAAGTGCATAAAAAATTGTCTTAACAGCAAAAATAGTAAACATAAAGCAGCAATTCAATTAACTGCAGTTCACAAAGTGCAATACAGGCTTAAAATGTACTTATTTTTCAGATGATTTCAGTGGCTGCCTTGGATTTCAGTTCAGATGCACTCCAAACATCTGGCTAAAGTCACCAAACTCTGAGCAGCTCCAGTAAACTGAGCCATGTCATTTACCCAAGAATGTGTGATGAACTTGGCTCCACAAAGGAGATAATTGTTAGATATCATGGTGATGCTCCTGTCTTAATGGCAAATAATAACATTACAAGTAGTATTTGTGATAAGTCTGACAGTAGTGTTATGTTACTATACATGATAATCCTATAGGGAAACGCTGTGTTCCTTCAGAGGAGCTAGAGAAAGACACTTATACAAATTGTGGGGAAGGAGTAACCTACAATTGACCTGTGAATGCTTGGTTAACAAGCATAGAACTGAAAATAAAGTGTCTCTTTTACAATTAATATGTGCGGGCTGATTAGAGACAAAGAAAGAATGAGCTTAGCATGAATGGGGCGTCCTGACCATTTGTAGATGTGCTGAGTGAAAAGGGAAAGAGAAAGATAAAGAGAGAGAGAGGCTACATTATGAAGAATTATTCTTCATCCTAAATTGCACTAAAAACAGATACAGAAGTTTGAATTAGCTCTGCAGTAAAGTAGCTGCTGGGTCTTATGGTGAAATGTATTGACAAGAATCTGTGAAACTGAAATTAAGTTACTTATCAGCAAAAATTGGTACTTAGTTATACCTCAGTGTAGAGGTTAAGGTCAAGGACTGCCAAAGGTGAAGTCACTATCATGTTTATTCAAAGTTTGTTTTGTGCTAAACACTGTGTCTAAGCTAGTAAGAGTATTGCCAAGCATATTGAGGCATGCTAAATGTTATTTCTTTGAACTGACTGCAATCATATTGTAGTCTACCAAGACTTATTTCTTTGAGCTAACAGGTATGGCACAGAACTAAATTATTCAAATGTTGAAGATTAAATGTTGTGTTCAGTCTACTTAGATAAGCATTTCTTCTGAATCAGACAATCTGATTTACAAGATTAAATACACGAAATAAGCTTTCTGCAGCTACTATTTCCTTGAAACAAAGTTAATACAGATATCTGTATTACTGTAGTGATTTTTCTATCACTATCAAAAGAGATATGCACAGTTAACAAAGAGGCCGACTGCTGTATAGGGGTTGGGGATGTCCTTGCATGAACTACATTACCTTGTTGCTTGTTCACTTTAAAGATTAGGGCTTTTCAGGAGTAGTATCCATCTGAGTGAATAAAGTTAGGCTGCTTTACTGTGACTATGATGTGATTGTCTAACACAACTATGAAATCCATTATTGTGTCAACATTTATTTATTTATTTACCCCATTCAGACATCTCAAGTATAACAAAGTCAACAATAAGGCTATAATTGTTGGGATCTTGGACTGTTTGTTCCCGAAAATGAGAGACTGCTGCCATTTGCTCATTATTTTGGAGTGGCTTTATGAGAGACAAATTGGAGTCTTTTACTGTGCCTACCCTTTGTATGAAACACAATTAAAATTCATTAATGTGGACATATTTTAAACCACGTTCAGATATCTGAAGTATACACTCAACAAAGTGGCTATAACTGCTAAGTGATGGATTATTTGAGGTTGACAATGGCTTGTGGTCTGTTCATTTTAAGCAGTCATTAACCTGGCTCAGGGGTCAGATCTGGTGTGCGTTTCTGTGTACTAAGTTGGAATATTTTACCATGACTACTGTCTGTGTGAAACAATTTTGAAATGGATTACTGTGGTTATTATCATTACTATTATTATATTAGTAGATGTAGTAGTTATTATTATTAGTAGTAGTTCGAGTAGTAGTAGTGACTATAGACATCTGAGTTATACACAGGCAACAATGCGGGTATAATTATTGAATACAGTGGTTCACTGTGGATAACAATGACTGACCTTGGCCCTGTTGTCTTGTTCAAGTTATACAGTCATCAGTCTGGCTTTGTAGGAGTATTGTGCCTTTGTGTAAATATGTTGGAATACTTTGCTGTGGTGTTTCTTTTATTGCAGCCAGACAGTTGAGGTGTTCCCAGTCAAGTGAATGCATTTTTTATTGCAAAATATAACAGCATGTATAGAGCAACAACAACAACAACAAAGCAAAACTTTTAACTCAACGGCTATTTACAATCATTGAAGTCAGTTTCACAAGATGGTCTTATGTGGCATTTTAGAGTCATATAACCCAATTGTGCTTTATTTTGCCCTATAAAGAAAGCCTGCATTATATCTTTAATATTTGCCAACATTGACTTATAGCAAGGGGGATTATTTTGTACATGGTACAGACATGGGAGTTTAATATACCATCAACTTTCTATCACTGTCTAGATTTACATGAGTTCTGTAAAATGCATGCATGGTCTGTTTATGTTATCAACAGTGAAGTACCTTAGTCTCTATCAAATAAGCTTGGGCATAGGTTCTTTGGCTGGCTTCCCCAGAATGGCTAGCTCACTGTTTCAATAACTTTTCCTCTATCCATAGCAATCTTAAGTATTTCTTTAGGAACACCTACTAATTTCCTAAGTTATTGCAGTGAGGGGGTCCTCCAATTAGGGGGGTAGGTATGAGCAGGGTATGACTAATAACTGCAATAGACAATTTTGGGGGGGTCTTCTCAAGTTTGCTTTTCATAAGCAGTATCCCAGTATCCACAACTTGACTTCCATTAGGATTTCAATGTGAGTACTCTCTCCACCACCTTGGCATCCCCTTGCCAAACTCTCTTGATTCCTTGATAGGTCCGGACATTAATCTGCTTTCTCTTCTTTCTAGATTGGGAATAGATATGAGGCAGTGAATTTCTTTATTAACCATCCTAACTACGGTCCAGTAGCCTACATAAATTATTTTCATTTGGTGCTTTATCAATCTGGGAAAGGAGGATAGGTTACAGATGGCTAAGACTGACAGTGCCACCCACTCTCCCCTACTTCCTGAAAAGGTCCCAGCATAGTTTTTTAACTTGTCAGAGGTCATTGCACAGCACTGTTTGTAGTACCTCAGATATAGGTGTAATAGTTTCAGTTTCTGAAGGTTTCTTCTCTTCCATAATAATTATGTAACTATTTATTCAAGTGACTTGACAGGATTTTTTTAAATAGTCTAGCATGGAGAGTGGAAGAAAGTGTACTAATTTGTAGTTATTTTTACAGATAGCTTCCTGGTGACTCAAAGCCCTCTTGTTAATGGCCAAAAGATTTAAACAGAGGCTTCTGTCCTTGTATTGTAAAACTGCTTTAGTCTAAGTAAATGATATGCTATCGAATCCACCTACTGTGATCTTTTCCTCCCTGTGTTAAACCAGGGGTTCTCCAAATTGAAAGCTTCAATCACCAGGCATTTAAATCTGGTTAATTCTTCCTCAGCCTGCCTAACATCTTATTTGCAGTTTGGATTATCCACCAGTCTTTTAAATGCTGTAGAAGAGATATTTGATACTAGAACATTGCCTAGTGAGTGACCCCATCTGGCAATCTAGCCACTATACTTGTCCATAGTCAGTGGTTTAGGGCTTAAGTGTCCATTTAAGGACAGCAGGCTGCTACCTGTGCCATCAAACTAACATCTACTAGTCCCCACCCCCACTTCGCCTTCTTTATGGAGTAGATATCGTGTTTCTCTTGGTATAAAACATTTCTATATTATAGCAAATGCATTGGATCATTGACCTTTTTATCTTTCTGAGCCAGTAAAAAGTTGTTTGTACTGGGATGTGTCTACTAATATATATTAGCTATGGGTAGAATAACATTTGGAAGGCTGAAATTTTCCCCAAAATGCGAGCTGTAATTTCCTCTAGTTATGTACATGGACCATCAGGTATTCTCCCAAGGGCTTTAGATTGTATACTACGATAGTCACTAAATCCCCACATTAGGTTATTCCATAATACTTTGTGGTGGGAGCTCCAAATAAATGAGTTACCCTGTCCTCTCCTCTTAAACTATCTGCTTTTGCATTAAATGGTAAAAGGATTATTTTATCAAAGTTTGTTTTAAGGCCAGAGCATTTCTGGAATTTGCTGAAATTTTCCACTATGATTGATTTGTCCACCTTTGGTTTCTTTGTTAACAATAAACAGAAATCTGAAAAGAGCAAACTTCTGTTCTTCATCCCAACTAGCTTACTTCCCCTTAATATTTGATACTTTCTTATCACTGTTACTAGGGGTTCTCTTGCCAGAAGTAATAGGCAGGGATAGTGGTTAGCCTTGTCCGGTGCCTTTCTCCAGTTAGAATATACTGGAAATCCCTAGGCCTTTGAATACCATGGCCAAGAGTCAATTATAGAATGCCTGTACACCTTGAATGAAGGACTCTGGAAAGCCCATATGGATCATAACCCACTATAGAAATTCCCACTTAATACTATCAAATACCTTTTCAAAACCACCATAATGGCAACTGCTGGCTGGGTGTATTTTTTAACCACATCCACATACAGAAGCACAGTATGTAGTGGTCCACACTAGACCTACCCTTCACAAAGACTGCCTGACAGTCTCCAGTGAGCATTGGGAAGAGAGACTTATGAGTTTCTGCAAATATTCTTGCATAAGTCTTTGCTTCCAGATTTATAAGGAATTTAGGTCTGTAGTTTTTCACCAACATACTATGTTTCTGCAATCTGGGTAATGCTATAATCTGAAATTCCCTTATAGATAGAAGGTGCTCACCCTTTTCTCTTTTTGTATTTAATAAAATGTTTAGGATAGAGATAAGCTGACATTGGATTAGATTGTATAGTGGATAGGTCATCAGGTCCTGGCACCTTGCTGTTAGGTGTCTTTTTAAGTGCCTTTAGAACTTCATTTGCATTAATATCTTTATGTAGATTCTTCATATCCTCTGATGGCAGTGTGTGTGTGTGTGTGTGTATAGATATATATATATATATATATATATATTGGCTCTTTGTCAAGTAAATGTAATTGATAGGTATGGAATCTGGGGACTGAAATGACAGAAGTTTGAGTGGCCTTCTATTGCTGAAATGTTCTGATGTGTTCTCCTACTGGAAATAGGAATACATTTAAATCAATTGGGAAGGTGAATCCTAAACAGTATGTACATTTATTCATGGACTTTGGAATTTTACGTTGAAGCACTCATTCACTACTACATGTATTTCTTCTTATTTTTAATAATTAGAATACTGTCAGCCTGCTTTTCTGGCTGCTCTATACTTATATTCTGTTTTAATTTTGTATATTTTTATAGATGCACCACAAATTATACAGAAATTATGGTAATGACTACAAATTACATTTAAATTCATATTTGGCATTCCAGCATTAAATTTCATAGATATGGAATAACATTTTTGTAAATCACAAGTCAGTGTCCTTGTAAATTACCTAGGGTCCCTGTATTCATCAGTAAGAAAATATGAATGGAAATGCATGTAAATAATGGACTATAGTCATACCTGTGGGGTTATAAAAGAAGGAAGAGGAATGGCGACAGTACTAAAAAAGCAGAAAAAGGGGTGGGGAGATGATAACATATGCTGTAACAGATCAAGAGTGTGGCCACATAGTCTTTGAAGGTTGAACATTTGACTGCATTTTATATGAATAATGGGGCTAGAAAACAATAAAAAATGTCAGACTGGAAAAGGAACAGCAGACAGATAAGCTAGAACTTGCAAATGTGAAGCAGCGTGTGTTATGGAAGAAACATGACAGGAAGTGAAACAGGGTGAGAGCTGATAGATCAGTGGAATAAACAAATGTCTGAGAGCTGTGAAATTGCAACTTAATAACCAAGAGGTATGCTGGCAAGGAAGATGTAATGAGCAGTTAGCTTGAAGTAAGGAAAGAAAAAGTTAAATGACTGAAAACAGCACATTTCTTACTTATGTATCTGTTGGTGAAAATGTAGGTCCCTGATTGTAGTATTGGTGAAGCCTGCACTTATGGAGAAACAGAAGGTTTAAGACAATCAAGTATCTGAGTGGTAAGCAAAAATGAGGTCCTCCTCAAAAGTCTGTAAGACATTCAATGACAGGATCGAGATTCCAGCCTCTCTTGGTAGCTTAGGGAGTTTAGGACTGTGATCCTTTTGATTAGGAACAGCTGAGGGTCTTTCTTTTTTGGTGATGGGTTTAGTGAGATATATCCCATAGGGGGCATTAATTTGTACATGATAATTTGCCTGATCAATGCTATGCAGAAGGGAGTGACTACCTTCATAGACCTTGATGACATTCCTTTGATAAATAAATGATAATATATACTTTGCAGCATTTAGTTTCATCCTACTTTTAGTAATCCAAGAGTTTAGTAGAGGAACCTCATTTAGGAGGGTTGGGGTGCCATAGAATTATTTAACAATGACCCTCTGTTTGCAATTGTCTGCAAACTGTGTTAGCAAACATGGCATCTTTCAGGTTCAGGGATCTCAGACATCTCGTATTCTCTTACTTACTTAGTCCCTTACTTGGTAACTTTGTTTGGCATTCAGTAAGATCCAGCTGTAGCTTATTTTTTCCCAGTATCTATTAACCCTAACTTTACTTATACTTACTTTCTTTTCCATTTCTACTCCACTTAATTCCTACTGTTCACCTTCGTCTTCCTGCAAATACCTTTCTATTTTACCATTACTAATTTATTCTTCTAGTTCTACTTGTTCCCCCTCCTCCAACCCTCTTCTGGTTCCTGCTTTCGCCTAACAAACATTTCCTCTTTCATGGTATTAAACCCTCTTTCTCTGTCTTCTCTCTACCTCTATCTGTCTATTGCAAAACGTTTTACTGTTCAGCTGGGTTCAGTCAAATAACCTATATCTTTCTCTCCTTAATCTAGACTATTCTGTCAGTACTGAAACGGTTGCTGAGCCTCCCTGCATCGTGTGGAACACAAGTGTCTTCTCTCAAGCCTGCAAACATCCAATAAAGTTTAATGCATGTTATTTACCTCCTACTCACTGCAAGTAACTCGTTTGTGAATTGTAACTGGCACACTACTGAACATTTTCTCCCCAGCTGTATTTTACCCCTGCCTCTTACCTTACTTTAATTTCTTATTACTGCTCTTCTACCCTAATTATTTATCTTATTTTCTGCTCTTCTACCCTCCTCTCCCTCATTCCTTTTATACCTTTCTAGTTCCTTCTAATTTCACTTACAAAACGTTATACTTCTTGGCCCCTCTTTTCTCGGTTGTAAGTCCTAATCTCTGCTCTAGGCTTCATTTATTCCTTCATGTCTGTTTTTGTAAAGTTTCTGTGATCTGCATTCACTGCTGTTGAGACTTGGCTCCACAATAACCACCTGTCCGTGAACCCCAGTAAGACCAAGCTCATGATATTCAGGCCAAATAAAAATACTTTATCCAGTAATCCTCTAATTAACATACTCCTTAAACCACATAAAAATAGAATGAGTCTCTCATACAAAATTGGGGGTCATAATCGAGGAAAACTTAAAATATGACCTACATATTCCAAATAACATTATAAAACACATAAATAAACTAGGCCTTCTGAACCAACGCAATCCATTCCTGTAGCTCAGAGTGTATGGGTCTGTACTTTTAAGAAGCATTTCCAGATGTAGCATGTGTGCAGGCAGCAGTGCCATTTTTTTTTCAAACATCTTTAATAAATTTAAACATATGACAAAGGCAATCTTACCTTTATATAAATGAAAAACATACAAAATTATATCACTTTAGCTGCAAACTATTTACATCACAGACACCGTCAAAACAACTGCAGCTGCAAGTATTATACATCACTTACAAACCATCCTGTCATTGTCAGTTAAGCATTATATAGCTCATTCAAATCCTGTTTCTTAAACCTCATTCCTGCTCTGTATATATATATATATATATATATATATATTGTTCCCACAATTTCCATTTTTTCCTATGTAGTTTGCTCCTTCCCTTTTCTAAAGATCCCAGTTCCAGTTATTTTATCTCTGTTACTATATTCACTACTTTTAGTAAAGTTGGTTAGACTTTGATTTCCAGGCAGGAGTGCCATTTTGAGAGAACAGCCAGAGTGTTAACATGTATGAGTGTGGTAGTTAGTCTGTTTGTAAGTTTATTTAAGTTTAAGTTACAAAGCCTCATTTCTGATGCTTGTGTGTAATAAAGCTGCTTGAACAGAACCCATCAATATTCGTCTGTTTTATCCTGATGAGCCGAGTGACGTAGTGTCAGAACCGGGATGAGAAGAGCTACTTCTTTGAGCCATGAGGTGCAGAGTTGACGGTGAAGGCAGACTAAGCAGGTTGAGTGAAACGGAGGGCAGACAAATGAAAAAGAACCAGAAACAAGCTTAAGGTAAAGAAAACTGCACAAATTATTTATTTGGCAAAGAAAATGAAACAGCACATTTATAAGGCCCAAAACGCATTATTAATCAAACAAGTAGCACAAAAATGTATTATTAAGCAAATAAAAGGCACAAACCATATTATTAATTAAATGAAATGTTGGAAACCATGATATTTGATAAATCTAGCAAAACTATTTATATGGAACTCAGAATTACCTTTGGTTTGCATAACAAGCATGCTTAAAGTAAAATGGGCACAAGAAAAGTACACTGAGCATGATAAGAGCTTAAAAAGGCATAACAAGTACAATAAAAGGGCAAAATAAGCTTAAGAGCAAGGCAACTGCATGTTTTTTAGTAAAAGACCATGTTCAGGCACAGACTGCTATTTTGCATTGGCTGATTGTTCAAAGTATCTCAGAGTGTGCAAAGTGTTTGCAGAGTGTATGTTTTATTACTGTGCAATTATTTCAAAGAGTTTGTTGTGTGCAAAGTACAGCCATATAGCAAAGGACAGTCAAAGTACAGACATTTTGAAAAGTTTCTTGTGCTCTTTGCATTTATTTGCAGAAAGCCACCTTCACTACTCTGTGTTGATATGGCAGAGGCGTTTTGCAGACCAAGCCCACTGTGTTTGATCATAATATAGCAGAAAATTGGAGAGTATTCAAGCAGGAATACAATATTTTCATGCAAGCAGCTTTTCTAACAAAAATGCACATAAAAGGACATTCATTTTGCTTAACTTAGATGGGTCAAGAAGCCATTGAAAGGGACTGTTCATTTGTGTATGCACCAGAAATATATGCAGGAGAAGGAGAAAACTGTCATATTGTCATACCAGCTGAATCAAGGGAAGACCCTGAGTGCTTAAAATGTAAATTTAGAGAAATGTGCAACCCCCAGACAAATGTTACATTAGAGAGGCACTTATTTTATACAAGAGACCAAAAGCCAGGTGAAACTTTTGCAGCTTATATCACTGACTTGAGAAATAAAGCCAAAACCTGCAGATGTGGTGACTTAAAAGATGAGTTAATAAAGGAGAGACTTGTGTGTGGTGTTAATAGTGCTGCAGAGAGAAAGATTTAGCTTTGCAGCAGTGATTTAATGTTGAGCAAGGCCATAGAGATTTGTCAAATCCATGAGCTCACAGAAAGCACAGTATGCTTACAAGTGATAAGAGCATGATTTCAGCAGCCTCTAGAGCAAACATAAACAGCATGCAAGACATGGCAAGCAGAAACAGGCCTAAGGACATGGCAGCTGCATCCCCTGTGGATGTGGCAAGGAAAACCTGGAGCTTTGTAGGAAGTTCCAAGTCAAGTCTTATTGTTAACTGTCATAATTGTGGTGCCAACCATGAGTCTAAAAGACAGAAGTTTTATAAATCAAGCAAGCCTCATTCACTTATTAAGCAAGGCCACTCAAAAAAGCAAGCTGTCTTAGATGCAAAGAGTTCATTTTGGCAAGTGGTGCTTGATCACAAATCTTCACTACTGACTATATTCAGCACCCCATTTGGTTGATAGAGATTCCTCAGGATGCCTTTTGCAAAAAATTTAGCCAGTGAACTCTTTCAGCGTGCAATGGAGGAAATTTTTTCAGGCTAACCATGTGCAATAATAGTTGATGATTTACTGGTTGGAAGTAATGGTGAAGCAGAGCATGACAGAAACCTCAGGAAAGTTCTGGACAGAGTACATGAAGTGAATTTAAAGCTCAATCCTCTGAAGTGCAAATTCAGACTAGCAGACATTACTTATGTAGGTCATTTATTTATCAGTACAGGCTTACAAACAGATCCTTCCAGGCAAGCAGCCATTCTTGAGATGCCAGCTCCAGACAATGTCCAAGGTCTACAGCATTATCTTGGTATGGTTAACTTTTTGAGCAAATTTATCCCTGACTTTAGTTAAATCAGCACCTTTGAGAGAGCTGACACTCAAAATGGTGCATAGTCATGGTTAGAACAACACCAGAAAGCATTTGATAACCTTAAACAGCAAATTGCTAACCTGCTTACGTTAAGATACTACAATGTCCACAAACCAGTAGTTCTTTCTTGTGGTGCTTCAAAGTTTGGTCTTGGTGCAGTTATTCTTTAAGAGGGCAGACCTGTTGCCTATGCATCTAGAACTCTTAACCAAACTGAGATGCCGTATGCTCAAATTGAGACGGAACTTTTGGCAATTGTGTTCACAGGTCCGAAGTTCCGTGATTATATTTATGGCCGAGCGATCCAGATAGAAACTGACCATCAACCTCTAGTTACTATTTTAAAGAAGCCTATGCATTCTGCTCCAGTAAGACTACAAAGAATGAAGCTTGAATTGCAAAAGTACAATTTCAAAATGGTCTGTACAAAAGATAAACTACTTTATCTGGCTGATACCTTATCAAGATCACCCAGAAATACCATATAACAGATTGATGCAGAGAATTTTGACTTTGATGTCATGGAAGTGTGCAATTTGTCTACCACAACACTTGATGAGCTAAGAGTTGATACATTGACTGATCTAATTTTGCAAAGCTCACCCACTTCATCAATGTAGGTTGGCCTTCACAGCAATCCTGTGTACCTCCAGAAGTACAACCTTACTTTCCATAGAGGGCTGAGATGCTGATGGAAGATGGTATCATTTTCAAAGGTCCAAATGTTGTTGTAGAAAGGATTTGACTGAACTGGTCAAGTGAAAGATATATATACTGAGCCAATACCCTACTTATTGGAAACTGAGGGTTTAGGGTACAGGAGAAACTGCAAACATCTTCTAACTGTATCAGGAATGATATTGCAGCATAGTACCTGTGATACAGACTCTAGATCTCAGAGCAACTCAGACAATGTTTGTACAGAAGAACATGTTGCAGTATCCATTCCTGTTCCTAATGATGTCCCAGATGTCCCCAAAGTTGAACATTCCTTGAAGACAGTCCTCATTGTTAGATCCAATTCTGACTTTTATATTACATGATTAGGTTGTATATCCAGACCTAGCGTAAATTAAACAGCAACTTGGGCATAATTGTTTTATATGTGTCTAATTTTGTATGATTGCATGTCAGATAACTAGTTCTATATAACTGCATATCAAAAGATCATTTCTGTAAATTGCATGTCATTGAACACTGTCATTTAGTATATGATCTATTTCTCAAAGAGAGAGGATGTAGAATAGAGTGTGTGTAGGTACCTTTAAGAAGTATTTCCAGATGTAAGGATGTGTATATAAATACTGAGCACGTGCAGGCAGCAGTGCCATTTTGAGAGAACAGTCAGAGTGTTAACATGTATGAGTGTGACAGTCAGTCTGTTTGTAAATTTAAGTTTAAGATACAAAGCCATCATTTCTGATGCATTTGTGTGTAATAAAGCAGCTTGAACAAAACCCATGAATGTTTGTCTGTTTTATCCCGACCAGACAAGTGACAATTCCTCTCTCTCCCTCCTATCCTTGCCTCCACATTCCTTATCTCCAGCTTACTAATTAAGCCACATGGCTCTCCTGCTCTAACTTAAATATTTTCCCAATATAATCCCAGTAGGTCACTGAGATCAGAAAACCATCACATTTTGCAAGTCCACAGAACTAAGCTTCCAGCTGGCCACCTCCTATACTCTTGGAACATAGCTAAAATCTGGAACAGTCTCCCCCCTAAACATCCACATTACCCAAAATACTACTGTCTTTAAACTAGACCATCATACATACCTTCACTCTACCTGGAACTGGAACTGTACACAGCCACCTTCTCCATTAACCTAGTGTTTATTTTTCCTCACTTTTCTCCTAGCATTTTTTCTAACCCACGTCTAGTCTCCCCTTCTATTCAAACTAACTTCCCCCATCAATATATATCTATAATCGAGCTTATCCTGCATGCCTTGTATAGTCATCTAGTTTGTTGTATTGTAATTGCATTGCATTATTCTTACTTGGAGCTTTTCTCCCCATGCCTCCACTGAAAATGGGTCCTGCTTGGCCTAGTGGACTATCCTGGTAAGCAAATGCCAATCAATCAATAAATACATTTGTGTGTCCCTGGGAAACAGTCTAAAGAATATATGGTCTTTGGCAAATATAGATGCATCTCAACAGTTGCCACTGGGTCAGAAAGCATGGTAAGTGCTACACCCACTTAGGGAGTGAGTGCCTTCCATGCATTTAAACCATGTATCACTGATTACACATATATGGATGCTTTTCAAATGCATGAGTTCCTCACATTGGGGTAATACTGAAGCAACATGAATTATGGTTTGGGGGAATATGTAGCTAGCATATACAGGAAACCAACATATTCCAACATGTTACTCCACTTCACCAGCTGCCACCCCTTTAAACAGAAAAGGGCAGTGGCAAAGGGTCAGTTGGTTAGAGCATCCAGAATGAACACCCTAGATGAAGACTACTATAAAGAAGTGGATACCCTAGTAGGGATGTTAACTAGAAGAGGTTACCCATCAGAATTATTAAATAGGTTAACATTAGAAGTTACATCTAAAAGAAAGAATGGATTTTATCAACCCATTTTGACAAGGAATTTACAAAATAAGGTAACTACCTGTACTACTAGAAATCATGGTAATCATGAAAAATATCACAATGCCTTTATTACCACCTTTAATAAAGCTAGTGGTAGTATAAAATGGATTTTAAACAAAAACTGGAAAGTGCTACAAGAACACCCAAACATAATCAATGACATAGGGGTAATGCCCACTATTATTTATAGAAGAGGCAGTAACATAAAAAACATGGTTGAAGCAAAAAGGAAAGTGGCAAATGCTTTAACTAATAGGATGTCAAAATGTGGGAGATACAGTTACTGCAAACACATACTTGAGGGCACTCAAATCAACCTAAAGGGAAGAAAATTAAACATAAAGGGTAAATACAATTGTGACACTACAGGCATAATTTACATTGCAAAATGTCAGGGATGTGATGGGTTTTATGTGGGAAAAAAGGAGTGAAAGCTCCATAATCATATTTATGAACACTTATACAATATTAAAAGAGAAAGAACCACCAATGCACTGTTTAGGCATCTAAGTGAACACTCTGACCACTCTTTTAAATTTAGCATATTAGAAAGAGTGGAGAAAGAAAAGTGGGGGTCATTGGACAGTAATACTGGAGTAACATGAATTAAAATGGCAACTGCAACTAGAGGCATACAGGCAACCAGGACTAAACGACCATGTCAGTATTACTCCCATCCTAAAACTAAAAGCATGGGAGAGATAAATTGTTATAAAAATAACATTTTGCTGTTATTTTTATTTTTATTACTATTAATGGTTTATTTATAAAGATTATTGTGCATGATAACTACATGAATTAATTTTAATAGCACAACAATTAAAACAGCATGTATACTAGTGTTTGCATTTAAATGGCTCTAGAACTGTTACAACTTGTATCTGATGAAGTTTTAAAGGGTTTAAAATGAAAGCGCTTATACGCTTACTGGAGTGTACTATATTTCTTGGATTAAATATGGGTTTTACACTTTTACTGGATTGTACTTGCACTTCTTGAGCAACACTTGAAGTTTCTACAGCTTGGTTTTGGACTGTTTGACTTCCAGCAGCAAGTATTTCTTAGTTTGTGATTTTGGAACATTTTTTTTTGTGCTTCTAGAATTGGCTGTTTGCTTTAATTTTGAAAGCAACTAAAATGCAGCAAGTAAACACAGCAAAACTGATTAATTTACTTTATTGGAAAAACTTACTCAGACTCTGGTACAGCTTGCTGTTAGGGAAAGTTTATTTTGTTTTTGCTTTCTTGTATTTTGTATTGCGTCACTGCCTTCTTCTATTTTGTATATTGTGATTTATTTTCTTTGTACTTCATTTTACTTGTATTCTGCTTTTAATAGCATATTTAAACTAGGGAAAAGACCACAGCTAGGTCTCTTGTGAGTCATGCAGAAATTAGAACAGTTCAATTAAAGTTAATTACCTGTGAACTAAGGGTGGAGCTAGGAAGTAGACCTTCTGTTTAAAGGGTAAAATAAAACATTTCAAGACTTCACTGCAAAATCTCACCTGGACTCTGCCACAGCTTGCTGTGAGGGAAACATTAGTTTGTTTTTGCTCTTTTGTATTTTGTATTGCATCATTACCTTCTGTTTTGTACATTGTGATTTATTTTCTTTACGCTGTTTTACTTGTATTTTCTTTTTAATTGCATATTTAAACTAAGAAAGAGGACATAGTTTTGACTCTTGTGAGCCACACACAAATTAGAACAGGTCAATTAAATTTAATTACCTGTGAACTCCCAACCTGGTGCTTTTGTGTTTTTAAACTTAGTCTTTCGAGTTGCCTGCATCTTATGTTAATTTGATCACATTTTCCTTTCCGTTCCTCTTGCCTGGCTTAAGTGAGTACATATAAAAGTATCACCCTGCCCCCAAATTCTACCCCCAGCACCTCTACCTTTATTACCTCATAACCACACCCACTAACATTTCCAGTCCAATCAGTCTCCAGAACTCCAGACACACCCATTCCCTATTCCACTCTAATTAACCTTCATTGACCTCTCCTAGTTTTTTTTCCACCTAGCCAATTTAGACTACATTACTATCTCAACACCCACTCCAATACCACAACCCCAGCAAATCCTTACACAACTATCAATTACTTACCACTATTTAAGTACTTACCAGATCCTCTACATATAAACCTCTCTCATTTCTACATTTAATTCAGCATTAACTTAGTACCTCTAAGTACCCCCATTTCAAAATGCTTTCAAAACCCTCATTCATCTCCTTTTTACTTCTTCTACTTCTTAACTTAACCTATTTTCACTACCTCACCAAGCCCAGTAATTCCTACCACTCACAATCCTTCCATGTAACTAACCACTTTACCTCTTCTCTCTCAAACTTTAACACCCCAATTTCTCCCCATCTATTTCCTATAAAAAGCCTTCTACTTTATCCATATAAACTTATCACCACTCATAAACAATCTACCCCCATAGTAACTGGCAAATCCTTCAAAATCACAACAGAACCTAATCCTTTCACTAAACTGTCCAATTACCTCTCTAACCCAATCCTACACCTGATTACCAGTCTAATATCAGGTGATATCCACCCTAACCCAGCCCCCCCCACCTCAACCGTTACAGACAAGAGCATATTACTAACTTCTATAAACTCCCAAAGTATAGTTAACAAAATCCCAAACCTCCATGCCTGGCTCATACATAATAAACCTGACATCTTATCCATCTCAGAAACATGGTTAAAACCCCATATAAAAGACTCTGAAATAACTCCACCAAACTATTCTATCATCAGAAAAGACAGGTCCCACAAAAAAGGGGGAGGAGTAGCTCTCCTCTACTCATCCTCCTTGTCAGTTACTCCCTATAACAAACCTACTCCTCAATTTAATAATGCTGAACTTCTCTTAACACTACTTCAAGTTAACAAACACAAACACATATGTATAGCTTCCCTATACAACCCCCAGGGGATAATATTTCCACACTCAAAGACATCCTTTCCTGGCTCTCCAATAATATTAGAAATTAAACTATAATCTTAAGAGACATGAATATTAACTGGGCCTCCATTCAGTTTCCTACAAACCCATTTAACATCAACCTCTGCAATTTCTCACAGCTAATCACCTCTATTACACGCCCCTCAAAAAAACCCTCTAGCAGCAGTATTCTAGATTGGATTTTAGTTTCTCATCCCCATTATTTTTCTGACAGTGGTACTCTTCCTGACCCTCTTAGTGACCATATACCCACCTTCACTCATCGTCTCCCCTTACTCCTACATCGCACTCATAATTATATTACTGTCCATAACCAAAAAACCTTTAACCCAACAACCTTTTCTAACTCTCTAAAAACAATAATCTGGAATTGTCTAAAAACATTACCTCTAGATAGCGCAGTTGCCCACTTCAACTCAACATTCTTAAAAATGCTAGACTTCCATGCTCCCTTAAGGACAAAGAGAATAAAAATCAATACAGCCCCTTGGCTTACCAAAAACACACTAGCAACCATGTGTCTCAGAGATAAAGTCTGGGCACACTACCTGGAAAATAAGACCCCTCTTACATAATGAATACAAAACACTTAGAAATAAAGTAAAAAAGCTCATCATCTCTGATCGACAAAACTACTTCTCCATCCTTCAAAACAGTAACAAAACAAATCCTCAAAAATTCTGGAAAGGTATCTCTATTCTACTTAACCCCAGCAAACCAGACACCCCCACCCCAGACCCTAACGCCCCTGATACAGACTTAGCTACCCAATTTAACTAGTTTTTCATTGACTCTATTTCCAAATTAACCTCTTCATTCTCTAACAACACCACATTCCCCAATGTACCCCCATCCTCCCCTACCAACACTCCACCCTGCACTGCTACCACTCCCTCTCTCTCATCCACTAACTTTCCACCCTCCACCTCTCCTCCTACTCTCACTTCCTCCCCATCTTCTTCCCCCAACACCCCCTCCCCACACTCCCCACTATTCTCATTAAAACCCATGCCCACTTCTACTATAAAATAACTCCTACTGAAACTGAAGCCATGCACTAATGCTCCTGGTAACATCCCTTCTTACTTTCATAGCATAGCTGCTGATGCAGTTGCCTACCCCATTAGCATTCTAATCAACCGCTCTATCCAGGAAAGTACACTTCCCCAAATCTGGAAAAAGGCCTTTATCATACCTTTACATAAAGGTGGCAACAATAACAGTGTGACTAATTTCCGCCCCATCGCTATCCTGTCTCCAATCTCTAAACTCCTAGAAAAGTCTATCCAAATTCAACTCCTACCACATCTCTTACATAATCACCTACTAACTCCCACACAACATGGTTTCAGACCTGGTCACAGCACTATGACAGCCCTCCTCTCCTTCCTTGAAACTGTAAACAAAGCACGGGACTCTGGACTTATTGTCTCTACCCTACTACTTGACCTCTCTAAGGCCTTTGACACTATCTCACACAGCCTGCTTTTAACTAAACTCTCAAAACTTAACCTATCGCCTTCATCTTTGAACTGGTTCTCCAGCTACTTATCAAATAGATATCAAGCAGTAAAATGGAAAAAGTCAACCTCCTCATTTCTAAATACCCCAACTGGAGTTCCCCAAGGCTCCATATTAGGTCCCCTCCTCTTTAACATATTCATAAATGATTTCCACAACTCTATCCCTTTCTCAAACATTATCCAATATGCAGATGACTCAACTATTATCTGCTCTGCCTCATCTATCCCTACACTCCTCAAGCTTACTCAAGATATGTTTTTAACCACTGAGCAATGGATGAAAAGAAACCACCTAGCACTCAATGCCTCTAAAACCAAATTAATGGTATTCACCCCCTCTAAAGTCACCTATTTCAATAGTAACACATTCTCTATTACTAATCAAAATAGCACACCTCTGGAACTGGTGTCAGAGACCAAATTACTTGGTGTCCAAATTGATAACCAGCTCAAATTCAACTCCCATTTACAACTAAATATCAAAAATACCCATCAAAAACTAGGTATGCTCTATTGGCAAAATCACTACCTTACACCTGCTACTAAAATCACTCTTTCTACTTCCTTTCTTATCCCCTCCCTTCTCTATGGACCTCCACTTCTAACTAATCTACAGTCCTTTCTGAAAACACAACTCTCCTCCTGCTACAAAAAAATTGCCAAGTTCGCTACCAGCCACAAGTCCTCCATACACCACTGTTCCTCTCTCCAACAACTCCATTGGCTAGAACTACCCAAGCATCTCACCTATACCCAACTAACTCTTGCACACAAGCTCATTTTCAAGCCCTCCCTCTGTCCCTCCCTGTCTTCTGCCTTTAAAATGCACCTACCCAATAGAGTATTAAGGTCTAACAACCAAAATCTATTAGAAGTCCACAAACCAACTCGTCCCCCAGGCAAAAATCTTCTATCGCATGGTCTAGCACGCCTCTGGAACTCCCTACCTCCATCAATTCGTATCACCTCTAATCATTTTATTTTCAAAAAATTCTCTTCACTTATATCTAGTATCCCAGTGGAAATGCTCTTGCTTCCACCCCACATAACTAACACTGGTAATTCCATCTTCCTTTCCTTCCCCCATTTACACCTGCAATCTTCCCTTATAATTTCTCCTAACTCATACACTCTTATTGTTATTACTGTATCCACAAGAATACACTACGCTGCACCTCTTAAGTGTATGATTCCTGATATGTAATTTGACTTCTCATTATTTACTTTGCAACATTCCTTCTTTGTCTGTACCCTGTAAGCTTCATCACTAATTTGTATTAGTTGTAAAAGTTTCATCTCTAGTTTGTATTAGCTGTAATGTTTCCTCTACTATTTTGTAATTGTTTGCTTGAATCTTTTACACTTGTATAATTATCATGTATAACCTATTGTAACTTTGATTGTTTGGAGCTTTTCTCCCCAGGACTCCATTGAAAACGGGTTCATTTTGGCCCAATGGACTATCCTGGTAAACCAACTGCAAATAAATAAATAAATAAATAAATAAATAAATAAAATCATCTTCAGCTACTTAAATTTATTGGCCATCCTACAGTATTTCATAGAACTAGAATACAAAGTGCCCCCCACCTTCCAATCTGTCTTGCTCTTTTAAAATTAGCGACTCTACACTTAGATAGCTAAAGCTTAAGTTACCCTCTTTTGTTTCTAACTGCTTAGTGCCCACAGCAACTCTTAGGATATTAACCCATTTTTCCATCTTACCTTTAAAATCTGCAACATCTACTAAAAGACCACCAATAATAGGAGAGTCCACATTCTGCCTCTTAGTAGTCATCATGGGATTCTTACTTCTGTTTAGCTCCTGGTGAAAGACAGAGCATAAGGACATTATTTCCTGGAGACTGCTAATCACTAGAAAGCTTAATAGCTGCTTCATAGGTACCAGCTTGGAATTTGTGCTTATATTTTGCTCTTGGTGAGAGAAGAAGTAGTTTAGAATGATTCTAGGCTATTTCTGTTTGGACAGTGTGTGTCTGTGTCTGGATTGGACCATCCTGATTGGGCTGGTTTTTATTTAAGGCATCTACCAGGAAAAGGCTGGCCTGCTTCTCGTCTTGGGGTTGGTGCTACTGTTTTGTTTCTGGTGAGGAAAGCAGCAAAAGAGCATTGTTTCCCAGCAGCTGGAAGCTGTGGTGATACCAGCATTAGTAGTAGCCAGGCAGTAGCCATTCCGGCAACTCCCCTTTTATCATTTTGACAAAGTTAATTATTTCTTTTCAGTAAGTGCTGCTTGATTTGTTGCTGTCTAAACTAATGTCAGAATATCTCACTAAATGCTGCATCAATAAATCATCAGTGTCTACATATTAGTTTCCCCTCAAGTGTTAGGCAGTGCTCTTTATAGATGCAGACACCCTGAGTCAACATTTTTCCTATAAAAGCACACTTGAAATTTCACCAGTACCTTGTTGCACATAAGGCAACTAATTTGCTGGGACAAGCACTGTCCTCAGAGTTGCTAACCAGATACTTATGACATTACTTTATATTCTTACTCCAACCGTCTACTCAATAAAAAAGTGTCTGTTACCATAGATACGAACTTTCCCACTTATTATCCATTGCCATCTTGGTGGATATGGGCATCATGAGGCAATGTAAAATTAATTCTCAGCAAACTGATATGGTATGTGAGAGATGTATTTACACAATGTCACTGGAGGCAAAAATCTCACATAAGACCACTCAAAGTCAATCAGGTTGACAGGTCAATAGCTGCGCATGTTGTAGTACACACACTGCACTCATCACACACAGTCCAAAGCAGACTTATAGATCTACATATGGTGAAGAACTTAAATGTAACCTTCCTAAACACCAATGACCTTCTAGATGAAGTACACATAACAAATACCCTCAGAATAACTGATTGCACTCTTTCATGACATGACTCACATCAACACATACAGCCACATCTCATGGAGCCTCTACTTCAGATCCCGTAAGGCAAGCCACCATACAATTCAGCATTCTGGTTTAGGGAGATTGAGGTCTCTCTTACCAAATGAGTAAGGAGAAAGTCACGGTCAAATATTTATCAAGGGCCAGGATCAGCCAAATTATACATGCACTCAAATCATTGCACCACAAGTATCAGTAAGACTTACTCATACTCCATGTTGGTGTAAATTACCTGAAGCTTACCTCTTTAGACTATACGAAGACAGAAATCAAGGATTTCTCAGAATATGTGTCCCCATTGGTATGGGCCTAACACTCAGCAGCATTTTACCTACTCCAAGGTCGATGCCACAATAGAACAAAAGATGACTGATTTAATAACTGGCTTAGTTTCTGGTGTCATTCTTAGGGTGTGCAATATTTGTCAGCATGGAAGGAGACTGTCAACAGACCACACTGCTTTGCCAAGGGTGGTCTGCAACTCTCTCCTTTATGCTTTTGAATATTAGCTAAAACATTATCCTTCTCAATAATGACTTTTTTAGGCAATGCCAAACTGAAAGTGCTTCTGACATAGCAAATCAAAGCCAAGAAAGTCCAAATGTGTTACTGCTAAATGCTGGGAGTCTAAACAAAAAACTCCAGTACCTCCCAAATCTCCTCACCCTAGAGAATGCTGATGTCTGTCTGGTCACTGAGACATGTTTTAGAGCCAAGGAAAGTACATTGGCAATGCAAGGCTGTAATACGTTCCACACATTTAGCCTATTACACAGACCAGGACAAAAGGCGGATGTGTCTCAACTGACATCAAAAATAAATAAACCTCAAGGCTGGTCAAATAGGACAATGCACTTGAACTTTTCCATGTTCAAATCAACATAGGCAAAATCCCATACCAATTCCTTGCAAGCAATAGGCCCCCCTCTATGACCCAGGAAACACATAACACATATTTAAATTTATTGTAAACACTGACCATCCCACCTAATACCATATTCATGGACAACTTTAGTTACCTCACTATTGAATGGGAATCATATGACATCAAATGTATAAGCACACAGATTCCTGGATTTTGCTAACACAAACTCTGTGAACAAGATTATCAATATACCAGTTAAGGTGCAAACATACTGGATATGGTACTCACTAATATGGGAGAGTGATGCACATCCCCGAATGCAACGTCTTCTTTGATAAGGTCAGACCACAAAATGGTCTCCTTATAAAATCTGGAAGTCCAGCCAGCCCTGGAATATTCACGAACTACTACTATTTGATAACCTGGCAACCTTTCAAGCCCCTATAAACTCTGGGAACACTGCTGCCTAAAAATTACTGTTCATATAAACCCTATACAAATGTGTTAATAGCTGCACAGAAGCACCAGGAAGAAGTATAGAACTAAGTCAAAAAACAAGCGACCCTTGTAGAATCACATCATGAATAAGCTGTATAACAGGAGGACGAAAATCATGGCAAAAATTAGGAGGTGCAACACCCAGCAGGATAAAACCAATCTCATCAAACTAACCAAACAACTCAAAGGAAATAAAGTCTACCAAAGCTGAATTTGAGGTAAATTTGACCTCCCAGGTCAATGACCGCCACACGGCATTCTTTAGCTATGTCCACAGCTTCAAAGGGAATACACACTCATGTGCAATGGCATCAGGCAGCAATGGCTCCACCACTTGTGCAATATAAAGTAAACAGGAGAATCATGTGCAATGGCATCAGGCAGCAATGGCTCCACCACTTGTGCAATATAAAGTAAACAGGAGAATCATGTGCAATGGCATCAAGCAGCAATGGCGCCACCACTTTTGCAATATAAAGTAAACAGGAGAATCATGTGCAATGGCATCAGGCAGCAATGGCTCCACCACTTGTGCAATATAAAGTAAACAGGAGAATCATGTGCAATGGCATCAGGCAGCAATGACGCCACCATTTGTGCAATATAAAGTAAACAGGAAAAATGAAAGTCCAAATGACAGACAGCTAAAACTCTAACCAGTTGTGTTTATTACCCACCTGACACTAAAATAATCAGTACAAGCTCTAGATAACTCGCACCTCGCCAAAACTGGCTGTTTGCTGTAACTTTCAAAGTGACAAATGTAGCGGCACTGAATAATTAATTAACATAAAAACTTTGAAATGCACTAATTATTAGTTTAAATAACTTGGCGTACCACATCATAATACATCTTTATAATGTAAATGTATTTATATTCAGCCTCTATCTCCACTATATGTGATAATGTAGCACATACTCATTTAATCTATAAATGCATTCAGACTTTTGTCCTGTGAAATTGTGGCAAGTATACAACCTAAATGGACCATAAAATTATGTTTTTTATGGAATTTCTTTTCCCATGCCTTGGTTTTACTTCATCATGAAATGATAACTGAATGTGAGTTCCACTGGAGCTCAGCTGCGTTTATACTGCGGGTAAACATGCATCTCACAGATGGTTTTGTTTGGATACATTATTTGCTAGGCATATGGTTATGTTGTTACTGTTGTCTGACTTTGGTGTCAAAAGTATGTGTTAATGGAAAAAAACACAAGATTAGAATTGTATCTAGCTGCATTTGTTTAATTGCAGTACTTCTGTAGTAGTTCAAGGATCACATATCCACATTAGAGACTTCATTTGTTTATTGAACTGTCCGAGGGCTGAGCTTTGGCCCATTTGCAATTAATACATCAGTGTAAAGTAGAAAACTGTCTGGAATAATGCCTGGCAGTTAATCTGGTGGGGTGCCTGTATGCACAATTAAGTACAAATTAGTTTCAAATACGTGGAGGCTTTTGAAATCAAATGAGTGTTTAGATATATGGATTTGTAGCCAATAAACCACAGGAATACCAGTATGACACAAACCAACATACTGCTGCTATTACATTTGTTAGACTTCTCTTTTACAAAATGTGTTGGCTAACTGAATAAACAATGTCAATAATAAGGTATTAGCCATAACAGGTCAATAGCTGTGTATGCTGTTTTCTGTAGTGGGTCATAAAACCCTTTAAATACATTCAGCCCCAGGCACAAGGTAAAAAAAATACCTCAAGCTAATGCCCTACACACTCTTTTCATCCAGTTTTCTTATTTATGAGGTGTTCAAACTGCTGATTACATTTTAAATTCATGCGTTAGTTCCAGAATGAATGAACAACTTAACTGCTACGGGCAGCTCATATTAATTATAATACAACACAAATCTTCTGGAGAAGTTTGTTATTCAATTAATAGTGCATTAAAAGGATGAGGTAATAGTGCCTGTTAAGAATATTATAATAATTCTGCTACAACCATTCTGTTTATCTTAGCTGCCATTTGCAGTATTATGGTATTGCAATATTATGGTCTTAGTGCTTTTATTACAACTTTTATTCTGCATAAGTAATTCAGAGTAGTCTGTGGATAACCAGCTGAATGAAACATAAATCTTATTATTTTTTAAAATTCAAAGCAGTTAGTGAAAGGCTCTATAGTGGCTAAATATGATCAAATCATTTTAGCATTCAGGATTAATAGTTTTTGCAGTGCAGCTGTGGGGTTACAAATGAGCTTTGTCTATATATTTGATTGTGCAGGTAAAATCTCAGAAGTAAATAAATGGAAAGATGAACTAAACATGACTATATTAGTATTTAAAGTTCAGAGTAGTTAGTGCTAGACTTTGTAGTAGTCAAAATAGGATCAAATATTTTTGTCATTCATAACTCCAAAATAATCATTTCAGTGTAGCTGTTGAGGAAACAAATGAATGCTACCTGTGTCTTCAAGGGTGCAAACAAGAGCTCAGGTCTATATAAACAGAGAAAGCTAAAATGAGTTGAAGCACATCACAGGAAACAAATGCATCAGATAAAGAGATGTTATGCAGAGTGAATTTGCAGGAATCTGAAGAAAGGATATTATAATCATGAGGGAACAGCCCACTGCACAACTGAACACAGAATGTAAGGTGGGAATTGTGGCTGATATAAAATCAAATGAGCCTGTGAACAGGGTACTGATACAAAAATGTTTTGGGATTGCAATCCTCCAAATAAATCGCCATGGCTTGTATTGTACAGTAAGGGCATGGAGGTCTCCTACCTCTATACCCTCTACATATAAGGCAGAAATAATGTTCAACTCTAAGATTGTCCACATATGACTCCTCATATAATAAAGAAATAATGTCCAGGTCTAAGATGCACCACGCAACTTCTCATATAATAGAGAGATAATGTGCAGGTCTAAGATGCACCACATGTGACTCTTCATATAATAGAGAAATAATGTGCAAGTCCAAGATGCACCACATGTGACGTCTCATACAATACAGAAATAATATGCAGGTCCAAGATGCACCACATGTGACGTCTCATATAATACAGAAATAATGTGCAGGTCCAAGATGCACCACATGTGACGTCTCATATAATACAGAAATAATGTGCAGGTCCAAGATGCACCACACGTGATGTCTCATATAATACAGAAATAATGTGCAGGTCCAAGATGCACCACACGTGACATCTCATATAATACAGAAATAATGTGCAGGTCCAAGATGCACCACATGTGACGTCTCATATAATACAGAAATAATGTGCAGGTCCAAGATGAGCCACACGTGACATCTCATATAATGCAGAAATAATGTGCAGGTCCAAGATGCACCACATGTGACGTCTCATACAATACAGAAATAATATGCAGGTCCAAGATGCACCACACGTGACATCTCATATAATACAGAAATAATGTGCAGGTCCAAGATGCGCCACACGTGACATCTCATATAATGCAGAAATAATGTGCAGGTCCAAGATGCACCACATGTGACGTCTCATACAATACAGAAATAATATGCAGGTCCAAGATGCACCACATGTGACTCCTCATATAATATATAAATAATCTGCAGCTCTAAGATGCTCCACATGTGTTAGCAGTACTATGCTTATTGCCTTGGGTATCCCACCATGGTGTGACCATGTGAAATAAGAAGTACAACACACATTGTACAAGGTTATCTCAACCCCACTCCTTAAAATAGGTACAGATACTTCTTTTTTAATTATGGCTTAGTGGAATGCATCAGAGTGGTTCATTTTCAGCCATGGCATTGTTACAAGAGTACAAAGTCAATTTCTGAGCTCTTTCTGCAGTTATAAGAAGGTAGTAAATTAAATAACATGTGCAACATATTGGTTGAATATAGCAGCACACTAAGTCTAACAATATAGCGTGTACTGTGTGTGTGTGTGTGTGTGTGTGTGTGCACGCGTGTGTGTGTGTGTGTGTGTGTGTGTGTGTGTGTGTGTGTGTGTGCATGCGTGCACGTGTGTGCATGTGTGTGTGTGTGTGTGTGTGTGTGTGTAGAGGATGTCAGCAAAACCAAGTATCTACCACTTCCATTCTTTTACATTTTCTTATTATTTATTTATGTTTGATAATATAAAATAATTTAGACATAAACCAACTGCAAGAAAAAAATACATTACATTGCACTACTTGCATAAGAACTATTTGTCTTCAAATAAATATAAAAGTGAATATACAAGAAACATTTAAATATATCTTTCACAGATTGCTCATTTTCTATGCACAATAATGTCTTCAGGTGGGAAGGAAATAATGTACCTTCCGGGAGAGGAGAGGCCCTCTCCCTGGGTCACTGGACCTCATAATACCTGCAGTTAGTCTATTTCCCTGTAATACCCAATTTGTTGGGCAGCCACACCTGCCTAATTTATGCATTAAGGAGGCTAGGGTGAATGTGGCTTGTAATTTACAAAAGCTTGCTAGCTTTTGTTGCGTTTAGTTGTGTTCATTCTAGGAGACTGTACAAAAAGCACCTTGCTATATTTAGGTATTTGTGGTTTCTATTGCTTTCTGAGGAGTTTGTAATTATTGTTAATGCATGGCTTAGAGTTCTGTAGCATTTTGGTGCTCAGCAGCTGTACATGTATTTGTTGATTTGATCTTTGGAAAATGATGTTATAGCAATGCATAAGCCAAGGTATTTGGGCAGATACATATATTCTAATGTATGACCTGCTGATGGTGCTACAGGTTGAAAAGATGTTACAGTAACTAATTGCTCATGAGTGCTGTGCAGTATTTTTGTATTCATTTTACCTATTGTTGAGCAGGTAAGCTAAATGGAGACATTTTTCCCTTTTCCGGGGCAGCCTGAGAAAATGTCTGCTTAAGTGACAAACTATGACATACTGTAAGTCACAGCAAGCTAATGAAGATGGAAGGACTCAAACCCTGTACTAATGGGGATGGAAGGGATCAAACCCTGTACTAATGGGGATGGAAGGGATCAAACCCTGTACTAATGGGGATGGAAGGACTCAAACCCTGTACTAATGGGGATGGAAGGAATCAAACCCTGTACTAATGGGGATGGAAGGAATCAAACCCTGTACTAATGGGGATGGAAGGAATCAAACCCTGTACTAATGGGGATGGAAGGACTCAAACCCTGTACTAATGGGGATGGAAGGACTCAAACCCTGTACTAATGGGGATGGAAGGAATCAAACCCTGTACTAATGGGGATGGAAGGAATCAAACCCTGTACTAATGGGGATGGAAGGAATCAAACCCTGTACTAATGGGGATGGAAGGAATCAAACCCTGTACTAATGGGGATGGAAGGAATCAAACCCTGTACTAATGGGGATGGAAGGAATCAAACCCTGTACTAATGGGGATGGAAGGGATCAAACCCTGTACTAATGGGAAGCAGCATATTAATATCTGAGAGCTTAAGTCCACGGTGCTTACTGCCAGATGAGTATGAACTAATTGGTCACAACTTTATTGTAAAGAAATTTATGATATCAGTATTTTGCAGCCATTTGCATAAGGAATGTATGCTATGAGTGAGATTATATTGTTTAAGTTTTGGTGCTTATAACTAGGTCATCAGCACAAAGGAGATCTGCATGGTTACTAAGAAGACATGAAATGCTGTTAATAAAGAAAGAGAAGAGAAATGGGCTAAGTAAGTGACCCTTTCCTCATACTTTCCACTCCAGAGTAGTGAGATACGAATAGGAACCTTCCCTGGAGTGCTAGTTGTCTAGGTTCACCCCAGCATTTATTAGATTTAATGGTCATAGATAGGGTGCACTCATCCATTAAATAAAATGTATTTAATGTTCATATCTTGACTAACTGTATTTGTTGCTGTCCATAGTCACCCCCTTGTCCCTGAAATTAGCACTGTTTGTTGCATACTGTACCTTTTTTTATTACTTTTAGTATTGCTGCTATTGCCGCAGTAAGTAAATCTGGCAAAGCACCACCTTAAAGGGAAGTACTTTATCAAATGAGAAAGTATACTCACGCTTTATGGCTACTGAAGATTCGAGGGGGCAAGTAACCAATCTGCCCAGTGACACTTAACTCCACACTGTAGTAAAATGTAGCCACTAAACAGAGTGTTATGCAGTCTGAATACCATACTGTTATGACTTAGGACAGGCTCATATTTTTATCCTTTTTTGACTCAGGTGGTAGGCAAAGGTTACTACAGGTGAAATCCCTCACGTCAGAACTGACAGGATGGAAGTTTGTTGGATCACACCCTCCCATTTCAAGACATAACACCCCTATGGATTATTTCTCTGAAAATATTTTGTACATGGATGTCATTCTATACCTTTTTAATGAATGCAGATTCACCAATACAGCGGTGATTGATACTACTTCCCTGACGAGCAATTTTCTACAGTTATCATCTTTTGTTTTCCAATACCACTGAAACTAAAGTTTCTTCCCCGATTACACCTTCAACTGTAGATGGGACCCCCCTTCCTCCAACATAGGATGCAGTAATATATTTCTCCACATTTTTTGATAAGGTTTTACAAAACAGTGAAATGCAAGAGGTGTTCTCTCCAGAGACTGCCTCCACAAATACGAGTAACTCCTTACTCTATGTTGTACTGTCTCTCTATAATAGGTTAAATACTAAAGACAGAAGAGAAACACTATCTAAATAGTGCCTTTGATATAATTCTGGGTCCCTATTATTTCACTAAACAGCCACATTGTCGAATGGCATTTCATCGGAAATGCAGTTCGTTGAACCATTCTGAATGAGATTGTGTTATGGTAGGGATCAGGAAAGTTACCCTTTCCCCACTGTACTGCACTCTCAGAGCTGGTATGTATAATTAGTGGAGGGTGTTGGGGGTGCAGTCCACCACATGGGGGGGGTCTATAGACAGCATTTCCGATGAAATGACGTTTGACAATGTGGCCGTTTCATAAAATAATATAGACCCAACTAAAACATGGAAAGCAAATATGCAAAACAAAATGTCATCTGGAATAAATGCATTTTATTTATCTATCTTTTTTTTAATTATAGGTATACTGGGAAGTTATTAGCTTGTTGTTTTCTGAAGTATATCTTGAGTCTGTTTTTTGTTGTTTAAATGACCTGCTAAAAACTGCCTTCTATCTTAAAAAAAGCATTGGTGATTTACACAAACAGAACAGAACAGATGCATGCATGAGATCAGATGTGCACATATTTATACCTTTCATGTTATAGAGATGTAAGGTGTGTGGTACAGCAAAGTATCACCAAGTGAGTACACAAAATTCTAGCATGTTATTACATATTGTTGGAGAGAGTGTTATGAAATAATGATATGTACAGTCGATGGATCTAAGCTATAAGAGAGCTGCACATTTCAAATAGTGCATGATCCAAAAAAAAAAAAAAAAAGAATCGTTCAGTAGTGCAAGCCAGATTTTTGGTTTCATTCATCATCTAAAACAAGTTGCTGTTGTGCCTTACTTGTAGATTGGTAATACACTTATTTCTTGGTAACTATGTCTCAAACACATACTGTACATGTTGGTAGCAGTTAATTTTGTCCAGGCTCTAGTCAAACAATAAAGCAGCAAAAAATATTTAATATTCTTTCCTGCTCAATACCTAAACTAAAATCCACAAGAAATGCAAGCAAGCCATGATACAATGTGTTCCTTAAAGCCGCTAAACTATACTGGTGTTTAAAATCATCTCACATAGCTAAGTTTGGTCCTAGGAAGGGAGGCACTTTGTTTTACCTTCAGTCATTCTGATCATTCATGGAAAAATGAGAAAAGATGGAGAAAATTTTAAATTGGCAAACAATGCTTCTAGTCCCATTTTTTATTGCTTGCATCTGCTTTCCACAAGATGGCACACAATAGCTATATGTGAAAGCACAATTCTACATCTTATAGTATGCCATTCATTTTAGTGTGTGCATGTGTATATATATACAGGCATACATGCAACACACAAAAACACATGCACACACACACACACACACACACATATATATATATATATATATATATATATATATATATATATTTACAGAAATGTATATACATATAGATATTGATGCAGGTAGGCATATACATATACATAAACATCCAATATATAATAATAAGCTGCATGTGGATGATGGCGTACTGACAACTGCAGACAGAAATAACACAGTACTAAATATTTTGACAAGGCATAATGCATAAATGGTCAGTTTGAGCATAATGCATTATGTGCATAATGTCACTATTTTACTAGCTAGGATTCCTGCTGAAGACTTATTTTTTTCCCTACTTTTACATGTAGTGTATGGAGTCTTGTTATTATGCTCTAGTAAAAGTTAAATAACATCCTGGTAATGTGCTACTCTAGTGTGTGACCTGACTTTTACAGCTCTTATAAGTGCGCTTAACAATTGTTAAGTACCCCTACTCGCTGTTAAGATCACGTCTGTCACTAAAAGCTGACACTGTTGGCTAGTAAACAGCAGCAGCAGGATTTGAAATGGCTTCATTTCGACTCTTGTTTCAACATGCAGTTTGCTACATTGCGATGACTAATTTGAAAGAAACTGCTTCCCTTAGACAAAGAATATGTAAGAACATCAACAACTTCCACACTGCTTTAGCAGCATTCAAAGCCAGCACAACATGTCACTTTGTTTGTCACCTAGTAGTTTGTGGAGCAGTCAAAGCTTTACTCCTGCTGTGAATTTCTTGACATTGATGTCTTGAACGCATAATATACATATTACAACTGGAGTCCCTATCATAATCCTTTATATTGTAGAAGCTCCCTATCCCTTGGATACCTCATAGTTACAGATGATGCAAAAGAGAGACCCAGAGTATAGGGATAAATGTTCAATCCTGCTTTGGTAGCTGAGGGTATTTTAGTCTGCTGAACTTTTCATTTCTGAACCTCTGGGGTCTTATAGACTCTTGTGTGCTGATTTATGTATAACATTCTGTGCTCTCATGGGACACAACCCTCATTGAACTATGCCTCCACAAAATAAAAAGCTTCCCAAGCACTCAAACTAAAAACTTGAATCTTCATCAACAAATAAATAAGGCACACTGGAGGGGCAGACTTACTACTCTGTGCCATCTTCTTCTGCTTTCAGCTTTTCCCAGTTAGGATTCACCACAGCAGATCACCTGTCTGCTCATGACTGGCAGTGACGTTTTACAATGTCGAGTTGCTAGTCCGGATCCCAACCTTCCACAGAAGGCACACACACGCACACACTCACGCCTAGGGCCAATTTAGAGTATCCAATCCACCTACAGCATGTCTTTGTGAGGAAACTGAAGCACCTGGAGGAAACCCACGCGACCACAGGGAGGACAAGCAAACTCCACACAGAAGGCACCCCAGCCAAGGATTGAACCGGAGAATGTCTTGCTGTGAGGCTGCAACTCTAACTGCTGCACCACTGTGGCCACCCTACTTACTACTTGTGCCATACATATGAATAATCTTCTGTTACATATAAAACAGAGTGATACCTTAACTTCCTTTAAGGCAAACCATGATAATTATGGCTACCTACAAGTTCATCCCAGGCCTGACTTGTTTTCTCCTGGATGCAACAGGTACCCTATGAGGGCAAGTACTGGCAGAATGATTATGGCCCATGGACTGCTTCTGTATGTAACAGAGAGATAATGATGAATGGATGTCAACAGTTTCCTGCAATATGGTTATAAAACATAAAACACACGGGAAACCACCATGAAATCAGAGTTTTGTATGTGAAAAAGATAACCATAATACTGTATTCTGTCATGTCAGAAAAACTAGATTGAGCTTTTGCTTTTAATGGTATAGGTTTTGCAGTGTGTATAGATTTATGGATTTAAAAAAATAAACAGTAAACAGTCCTGAAAATTGTATCAATGCATAGGACCAACCAACAGAGATTTTCTACAAGTCATAACAATGAGTTCAACTAAATACTGATTAAACTTGCATCGGTTATTAAAATGACCCATATGGAGTGTTTACTATAATAACCCATGTAGAGGAATATGATTAGATGTCTTATCATAATCAACTTGTTATGTGTTTGAAACATGAATGTCAAGAAATTCACCTCAAGAGTGAAGATCAGGAGGTGAATTTTGCTATCCATGTCAAGAACACTTACGAATCTAGCCTATGATTAACTGCACTTGTTGAGTCAGAAGATAGGGATTAGTGAAGAGGGGTGGCTCACTCAATTCTCCAGGGGTAACAGGAGTTAGGATGCAGTCTGAGGCTCACTGGCTGGTCATTTTCCTGGTGGGGACCACTACTTATGCTATGTGGGGAGGGTGGGGTTGTTTGTGGGGAGACACAGGGCTGTTTGGAGTGAATGTTCCTTGTGAAAGTGAGAAAACAACCTTTGAAGACAGGCCATTGCATGCTTTTACCAGGGGCTTTGCTGGGTACATGCAGCTACAGCAGAGGAGAACCAAACAGGAAAAACCTTAAACCACCCCTGATGGCTGTGTAAATGATGGCCCTTTCTAGCAAACCCTCACCCTGGTGAAGGAAGATGAATGTGCTAGATAGTAAGGTGGAGAGGTGATTACTGGCAAATAAATAAATATCAGTGACTAATCTTCCTTTCCATCTCTGAAATCATCACTAATTTTTTTGAGAAATATTATTCTCAGTAAAGCATTGAACAGAATTACTTCATTTTTTTACATTTTTTACCAGGATAAAAGAAAGTGACAATGTAGTGAAAGTTTGAGACTCAGCACTCCAAGACCCAAAATTGTAACAAATTAAGTGCGATCCTTGTAAAACAAAACCTGCTATTTCATAATAAAAGTATTTTTATAGGGGGCAAGCTCCATTGCATTCCTCCATTTTGATGCTTATAGCATCTTACTAGGCATGCAGACCAGCAGACCATTAAGGAACCCAGCTGAAATTTCTAATTGCTCCAAAGCATTGTCTGATTGTCTTGCTCAAGTTCACACAGTAGACAAATGAAGGCTAGGTGAAGCACATCCTGTGCCAGGGGAAGTAGCTTGTTAACAGCTCATAGCCTTAATCCTGTGCGCCAACTGACAGGCAAAAGATATACCTCAAGGGGCTGGAGCTCATTACTGCCTGCACTGACAGTCTACCAAAGCACTGCGTTTACAAGGTGAGCCATAGCAATAGAAATGTGGGGGGGGGGGGGGCTTTGTCCTCTCTACTCCTGTACTTCATTACCTCATATATATTAATTCCACTATAACTGCACCTTGGACAAGAGGGAATTCCCTGAGAAATAACATGTTGGCTTAGTGTACATTTCCCAGTAATCATAGTTAAATAGTCACTGTTCCAATGGTAGCACATATGGACCTCAACCATAAGTGGGAGCCTAAGTGTATGGTTCCACAGATCTCTTTTTTTAAGGAAAAAAAAACAAATATATAGGTGTTTTTAGTTACTTATTTATATAACTCTACCCACACATTAAAAGAGAGTCAGGATTGAGCATGAGATCCTGGAGTTTGTGGCAATATCTCAATCAAGTCAGCATATCATCCAAAGAGCACTGGGCTTTCCTTAACCAAGAACAAAACTAAGGCTGTGATGCTAATGATGCTGAGAACACCAAATCATAACCGAGTCTGGTGAGACTGACTTAACTATGAATGGCAGAAAACACATAATGAATCTCCAGTGACGACGTTGTGGTCTAATAGAATGCTGCATTGCAGTAGCAGAAAATATTAAACACGCATATTATAGTATGCTTCTTTGAATATAAAATCCATGTTTTATGAGGTTAGCTTTGTGAAGATGTGAGCAAAAAGGATACTGCTCTGGACTTAATAAAAACAACAGCTGTGCTGTAGAAGAGGTACCCTGAAAATGCAGTGTAAACCAGATGTAGACCTGGAGAAGTAAATAGTGCCAAAGTTTATAGGGTAAACAGAAAAGGAGAGAGTGGTCTGGGAATCTTTGTGAAAGACAGCCAACTGTACAAAAAAAAAAAAAACTCATGATGGCATAATTTCAATGAACCCACTGCCCCTACCTCTCGTTCCTCATTCCTGAGGCAAAGAAAAACTTTTTGTACAAATGCTGTTTTTCCTCAGTTTAGTTTTGTTAGTACACCACTGTCTGCTGGTCATCGTTTTTTCATTTTGCATTTTGAGACCTGGCAGTTGCCTTTCTTGCAGGGACTGTGTTTGCTTTCCTCAGTTTAGCCCATTTCACAGTGACATTGCAGCACGAATGTCTGAGGAAGGCCCACATTAGAAGGACAATATTAAAATGAGGTGGTTACCTTGCCCTTTTTCCAATCATAAAGATCCCATTCATTCTGGGCAGTAGTGATATTTTTAATAAAATATTTATTAAAAATGTACAGTTATAACAATTTTCACAGGAAAAAAGAAAACGACTTGCACATTTCCTCTGTGATATTTCTATACTCAGTTATTCAGCACATCTGGATAGTAATAATAAATTGTTGGTTTGAGTTCCACAAGTAATGACTTTGTTTTATTTGCATTCTTCAGTAATGAAAAAGGTAGTAGACTTCTCTTTGAAATGATATGAATTGTAGGTTCTGTTCTCATAGAAGGTAGTTGGTTTCATTTTGCAATACTGGTACTCAAGTACAACATGGGGGTTGTTATACTTCTGTGGTTCTGACCCTCAGGAGACACATTAGACTGTGGACCCATCTGTGACGGTTCTACCTGACATAGTCGAAACCACACAACACCGACAACCACATAACCGACACCACATATTCGACAGTCCATAAACACGAAACCACACATAACCGACAACGAAATAACCGACGGTACACAAACACGAAACCCCATACACTGCACACACCACAATAACAATTAAAAACAAAACACATCCCCATTCCACAAACCACACACACAACACAAGCACACCAAAATCCTTACAAGCACACTAAACCTTACCCTAACCCTAAGGTCCGTCACTATCGCCACACTTACCTACCGCTCCCCCCTAACTCACTTAACCCTAACTCACTTAACCCACCCCTAACTCACTTAACCCACCCCTATCCCCACAGACCGTCAATCTCCACACTTTACCTGCGCACCCCTAACGTCCGTCACTACCATACTCACACAGCCTTTCCCCTGGTGTTGTCATCCGTCGTGTCGGTCTTCTGCATTGTCGTGTCGATTCTGCCACTCGCTGCGACCCGGTCTTCTTCGATGTCGATCTTCTGGAGCTCCGGATTCCGTTGTCGGTCTTCTGCGCTGTCGACGAAGTCAGGTAGAACCTCTGTGACATCTTATAGTAGGTATGGTGGATGTAAAATATCCCTCAGTGTTTATGAAAACCAGTAGTGGAATTTTTGTTGAGTCTTGCAAAAATTCCCCATAGTTAGTATGATTACCATCAGTGTCCCCTGATAGCCATTCATGTATAGTGTTCAAGTATATAAATAATAAACCTTTTCTGTATAAACATTGAGTAGTGCTGGCAAGTATTTTCATACAAAGAACTATAAAGCTCCTTCCTTGAACTAGTATACCTCACTTTTACCCTTGGCATTAAGTACAGACTTTACTCGACAGATTCATGTTAGCTAAAAACCCAGTACAACAAAATTAACATCTCAGGCTTAAAGGATATTGAAATCAGAATATATAACTTCAACTTCAGTTTCAAACTCAGTTTGAGAGTTCAAAACTCTAAGCAACAGACCTATGAAAGAACAACAATTTAAGGCAGTAATGTCTATGACAAAAATCCAAATACATTTCAACATTACTTCTTTCTTAACCTTATTGGGACCAAATATTGTTGTAACAATTGCACTTTGACCTTCCCTCTACAACCTACCTGCTACACATGCTCCTGTAAAATCCTACCTCAGTTTCATCTTCTCCCAACTACTCTCCCCTATCACCAACATTCTTAGCTCCTCCTTCTAACTCCCTTATGTATATTCTTAACCTACCCAGTTATGACTTTCTTCTCTAATTTGTAATTTCCACTTGCTTTAATATAAATTCTTGCAATGAGGCTATGTCAATCATCTCTCATCAAAAGAGCAGTTAACTAATTATAAACTAGGCACATTGATAGATCGACAGTCACCATATCTACTCCAAAACATTGGCCTTGATAATGGCATACATTAAATTTTAATCATTATTGATATAAAAACAAAGGACTAAAAAAGAAGATCAGATCATTACAAAGTTGAACGTGATACATACAACTGAACTGGACCATAACAAATGTGCATTTCTGCAAATTGAAGAGTTTTCTTGCCAACCTCATATAAATCTAATTGTCCATCAATAGAGAGAACTATCCAGGTTACTACAAGGGAGAAGTAGACTGCAGTGTCACATTGGGAATAACCTGGATAACCAAGACAAGAAAACTGACCAGAATGTTAAGTCACAGAAAAGTCTTGAATTAGCCAGTGAATTGTTCTATGGCTTATAGTCTTCCAGAAGCAAAGTGCCAAGGGTTACAACTGCAGAAATCAGAATTTTCATAGCTGGCTTGACTGTTGTCACATGTAAATAGACATGTCAAGGTGTAGTGACCCTGTTATTATGGACTCTTTTGAAACTGTAGTATGGAATAAATGTCCCTGTAGCTGTTTTCTCCAAAGCAAACATCTGGGATATGAGTTTAATATTTTCTTTTAGTATCAAATAATTGCAAGGCATACCTCCCAACATCTTAGGGTAAGAAATGTGGACAAAACCTAAAATAATGTGGGAGGGGGGCAGAGGCCCAAAACTAGGGACATATTTTAAATATTGCTCTTATAAGCTTAGAAAGTTGCTAGAATAACACAGTTTGTGTTAGCATCCATTTTCTGAAGGATATGAAGTATGTATGTCATTTATCTAATGACTTCAATACTTCAAGATTTCCCAGAAAACCACAAATTGTATGGGGAACAGGCCAAAACTATGAGGCAAAAATCTAAGCATTCTGTAAAAATCTGGACAGTTGAGAAGTATGTTGCAAGGGATAGTTCTTGGCATCAGTAATTTTGCAAACTGTTGCTCAAATTGTTAAAGCCATAAACATCTGGTTGGATCCCTAAAATTTCAAATTCAGGCCATTTCATATCAACCCTAGCCATACAAAAATAAATGGTTAAGATGTTTACATCACAGACATAAAGTACAGGGTTTATCACCTTTCATAACTGTCTGGTTATTGGCTAGGTGTATAATAGTCTGCAGATGAAATTGCCTAGTATTTACCTAGGAACAATGAACAAAGAGATGGAAGTATCAATAAGGACTAAAAGAGTTGTATAGCAATTAATGTCATTTATTAAAAATGGGACAGTCTAATTTTCCATTTTATTTAAAAGTCAGTATAACAAATAGTCTCAGTGTAATAGGCACATATTGAGTGAGTGGAAAATTTTTGAAGAATTTTAAAATAATTGAAGGAATTAGATGAATCAGATTTCCTTTCAAAAGGTTATAACAAACTCAGCTGGACGATTTTCAATGGAAACTCTAAGGCCACAAATGTATTTTGATAAAGCACAACAAATAAGGCCCACATTTGCTTAAGAAGAAGTAAGTCATCCTCCCCTGTGAGAAATAACAAGTATGGATGGCATTCTTAATAATGTTTTTAAGTCAAGAAATACATCATTCTGGTTACAGATTTTTTTTTTATTATTATTTTAGTGAGGATATGCACTAATAAGCATGGAGGTGTTTAGGAGAGATGGCAGTGGAGTTTTTAACCAGATTGTTTAATGAGCTCTTGGGGAGAGGATGCGTGAGGAGTGGAGAAAGTGTTTCGGTACCGATTATAAGAATAAGGGTGATGTGCAGAGCTGTAGTAACTACAGAGGAATAACATTGATGAGTCACAGCTTGAAGTTATGGGAAAGAGTAGTGGAAGGTAGGTTAAGAAGGGAGGTGATGATTAGTGATCAGCAGTATGGTTTCATGCCAGGAAAGAGCACTACAGATGCGATGTTTTGCTCTGAGAGTGTTGTTGGAGAAATATAGAGGTCAGAAGGAGTTGTATTGTGTCTTTGTGGACTTAGAGAAAGCATATGACAGGGTGCCTAGAGAGGAGTTGTGGTATTGTATGAGGAAGTCAGGAGTGGCTAAGAAATATGTAAGAGTAGTACAGGATATCTACGAGGGTAGTGCGACAGTGGTAAGGTCTGCGGTGGGAGTGATGGATGCATTTAAGGTGAAGGTGGGATTACATTAAGGATCAGCTCTGAGCCCTTTCTTATTTGCAATGGTGATGGACAGGTTGACAGATGAGATCAGACTATGATGTTTGCAGATGACATTGTGATCTCTAGTGAGAGTAGGAAACAGGATAAGGAAACCCTGGCAAGGTGGAGATATGCTCTAGAGAGGAGTGGAATGAAGATTAACAGGACTAAGACAGAATATATGTGTGTGAATGAGAGGAAGGATAGATGAATGCTGAAGATGCAGGGAGTAGCGCTGGTGAAGGAGAATGAAGGAGAATAAGTTTAAATACTTGGGATCAACAGTTCAGAGTAATAGTGAGTGTGGAAGAGAGGTGAAGAAGAGAGTACAGGCAGGGTGGAGTGGGTGGAGAAGCATGTTAGGAATGATTTGTGACAGATGGGTAACAGTAAGATTGAAAGGGAAGGTCTACAAGAGGGTAGTGTTAGTATTACAGAAAATGACTAAGCATAATTTGTCTATGGATTACAGTGAGTGAAACGGACTTGCTGAAGTCAGTAATTCATGAAAGAACCTATTCAATGAATTAACTTTCCTCATGCTTTCACTATATATTTTTTCAAAGAAATTAAGTTTAACAATATTTATCCATTTAATTTTATACTTCATAACAAGGATATACTTTGTAGGTACAGACATAGACATGCCTTTAGGGTCTGGAAAGAACCTGTGTCAGCAGTGGGCAGCCACCAGATATGACTCTGGGGAAAGGAGAGGTTGCACTTTATGTGCCATCATGTGTTAAAAATAAACTGTGCTTCCCACACCTTGTCAGTACAGAGGGAAGGACGAGAGCTGATTAAAGACAAGGAAATACAGTAATATTAATGCCCCTGAGTAAGTGCTTCAGTGCAGTGTTAACCTTCATTCATTCACTCTCCCATGGCTTAAGCGAATAGAATTCTGGGAGTATCTGCAAACTGGAATAAATATACATAAATGCTAAAGTCTGAAGCTAAAGTATATTAATGTCCTTAGTTTTAATATGCAGCTTCATGTGTTATGGCACTTGCCAAGTAGGGCTCCTTTATGGCGCCCAAAGTAGTGTAATTTTATAGTCTGCAATATGAGTAGAAGAAATATTAAATGAAGTAAACTGGTCAGTGCCTGATGGGTAAACATGATATACTTTGACTATGGAAGATAAATAACACAGTAAAACATGCCAATAACATTTTCAATACAATTTAAAGAATATCACAACTTGTTCTGGATCTCTGTGGGACTAAAAAGTTATGGATGTATAATGACCCAATTTATGTAGCAATACACAGGACATGATAAACATCTTTAAAATGTTCAGTAGGGTGCTACATCTCTAACTTCCACAGCCATTAACCCCCCCTCCATTCCTGCTTTATCATCTTACTTGCACATTAGAGTGTGATGAGCCTTCCCAGTAGGTGATGTTGTGCCTGATAATGTGGCATAGTGGAGCTGCTGCTACTAAACTACAAAGTATGGTCCTGGCGTTCTCCTCTTCTCTGTCTGGAGACTGGAATCTGCCTTTTATTGTGTCCCTGACTAGGTTTACTAGGAATATATTGTTTTTTATTACAAATCTAAATGATACTTTGGCTTTGTTGACAGGATACTAGACTGCCCCCAGGAATGTAATATGAAGCCTTTCTTCACTGGTTGTCCTAGTGAAAGGTCATTTGGCTCAAGGGAAATTGATGCAGTTAACAAAATGAAATGTATAATGATGAAGTGTGTTAGTGTTACCAGATATATGCTGTCTGAATGGAACCTGATACTGAAAAGTGAATTAAAAATCATTATACAATGACTGCCAATTAGCATTCCAAAACGTGCACACTGATTGGCCAGCCAAACCAGCGTGCCCGTTGTAAATCCGGCATATACTAAGGGAAAAAGGTCCGGTCACCTGGACTTTTTCCATTAGTATATGTCCCTGATTTTTTTTGTCTGTGTGAGCACAGGTAGCAACAGAGAAAGGAAGATCTGCGTTGCTATAATCTCGCTATGCTATACATTTAACATAGCGAGATAGAAGATATCTCGCTATGTTAAACTTATTTAACGTAGTGAGATAGCTTTAAAAAATTAATGGAGATCTTCCTTTTTCCATTGCTTCCTCTACACAGCTCTGATGTACTGTGTAAGCGTGGGAACTCAAGTTCCATACGCATGCGCAGTACATCAGAAAAAAACCCAGGATAGCGGAAAACCACAGAGGTGTTATACAAAGACATTATTTAAGTAAAGTAAGTATTATTTTTCTTAAATAATGTCATTGTATAATAGCAATAACCCACGTCTGGATGTGGGTAGTGCTAGATTTACCCACGGTTGTCTTTGTTTGGTCACTCGGGCTTCGCCCTCGTGACCAAACCACATCAACCGTGGGTAAATCTAGCATTACCCAAACCCAGATGTGGGTTATTGCTTAAATAAACACTAACTAGAAGAGATTTATTTTTTTTTTTTGGCTTAAGGAAAGGTATGTTTTACTGCAGGAATTTCTTTCTCATTCATTGTTTAGTTAAATAAATACAGGTACATAAAGACACTGTAGTGTTAAGGTGAAAATCATTTTCTATAAGCTTTAGTTGATTCATTTTAAGGGGGTGTATCAGCTTGGAATGAGATAGTAGACTAGACTTTCTGTTTCACCTGGAATTCATTTCATACCTGGGCTTTGGCATACAGGATGAAGCCTTTGATGTCACCATACTGCATTTGCAGACAGTCTCTTTAAAGGAGATTCCTATGTATATCAAACCAAATCCAAATTTAGGCAACATCATGGAGGCACTACTCAGTACTTGGAATCTAAATACAAAGATGGTAAAATCTGAGTCCCTCCTGCAAATCTAACATATTCATATCTGTGTTGCTACTGAAACTTAGTTTGAATGCTAAGACAGCATTCCCCCATACCAGGTTCTAGTGCTTTTCACACCTTCAGTCTATTGAGTAATTGTGGAGGAGTATCTGGATTTATTGGAAACATCATCACCTCAAATCAAATTACCCACAACCCTAACTTAGAGCACACGGAGACCCAAAACATCCTTAACAATTCTAATTATTTTTTTATTGCTCGGAACAGATCCCAATAAGTGGCTCACAATGATGAAGGAAATTACCTTCATACCACGGAAGTGTTAAATATCAGACCAAATACTTTCTTGCCAGGGGAATTCAAGTATGCAAGCACTTATTGGCACGCTTACACCTTTAAAAATGAATATGCACAGTGTTTTCCAGACTTTGTTAATACCAATGCACTGGTGCAAATTACAAAACTACCCAACAGAGGGTCTCTAATATTCCTGACTTAATCCTTAACAAGCTAGTTCCCATCTGTACCACCCCTCTTCTCTTTATGTCCGGTTAAATCTCACCACAAATCACACATCTTCCCTGTCAGGCCACGTAGTACCACCCTACCAGCAGATGAAACCATCTATAACAGCTTCTCCAGTCTCACTACCTCACTTTGTACAAGATACATACAAAATTCCCACTGACCCCCTATGAATATACCCAGCTAAGAAAGCTGCAGCATTCACCGCCAATTTATAGCAGTACCTAAAGAGCTGCATAGAAGAGTTTGCGTCCATCTTCCCTAAATATAATGGTAAGTTTAGGAATCAGCCTCTCTGGCAGAACTCCTGTATTGAAACTAAATAACAAAATAATGCAAATAACAAAACATTGTAAGAAATTATCTTCCCCATACCTTAAGACCACAGTAAAACATGCTAGCAAGAAACTATAGAGCACTACTAGGAAATATAAGGTGAAATATGAACTAAAAGTTGTAACAGATCCAAAGGAGACCACTACATGTTCATCAGTTATGTTAAGAAAGTAAGGAATGGTGTTCAATAATGCACTGAGCTAATTCATAAAAGTATCACACTTTCCAAAGCCAGACAAATTTAATTTTAAATTAACCCCAGATACTCATATTATTCTGCCCATTATCACTAAAAACTTAATTTCTCCTGAAATTACCCTGGAACAAGGCTTAGGATCCCTGTCGAAGACTAAGAATTATATTTCTGTGGGACAAGAAAACATACCAGGCTGCATTCTCATTAGTGCTAAGTATGTACTATCCATGCTTCTTCTTACACTGTTCACCCTTGGCCTATTAACAGGAGTTGTGCCTGATGCCTGGAGACCAGTCACAGTGACTCTTCTGCACAAGGATGACTCCTGTGCAGTCCAAGATAATATAGGTCCATCAGCCTTACCAGCATTATATACAAAGCCATGGAGCATATCATAACAGAAACAATTTATACATATATAGGAAACTGGACTGATGTAGAACATGCTCAGTTTGGTTCTGTGAAGGGCAGGTCCTGCTCTTGAACCTAGTAAGCTTCTTTGAAAAAGTTAGATGGGTTATGGACTGTTGTCACTCTGTGCATGATGCTTCCCTTGACCTTGCCATTAGCATTTGAAACTATTCCATATGTTGGTATTATTGAAAGAAGTAAGGAAATAAACCCATTATTGTCCACTGGATTGCAGTTTGGCTATCCAACAGATCCTAAGTTGTAAAAGTTGATGCTACTCTCTTAATGTAAAATTATAACTGGTGGTGTACCACACGGTCAGTATTGGCCCTTTCTGTTTGGCTTTTTTTTTGTGGTTGACCATTTTTGCTGATTACTGCAAGCTAGGCACTGTTATCCTCTCATAACCTGATACTAAACTGTTCCAATAAGGGCTAGAATATGCACATACCCAGAGTACTGTCTCAAGCTAAATGGTAGTAAAATTGCAGCATAGTGGTGTTCATCAAAAAAATCTGTCCCCACCCCCTCCTATGTTATATGGCCTACCCATCTTAGACAGATTTGGTCATAAGAGACCTGGGTAGTAATGTGAACAGCTCTTTCTCATTTGACCATCATCATGTTTCCACTATAGTCAGGAAGTCCTTCTATGTACCCCAGTTAATTTCCAAGGGAGTAAATTCAACCTCAAAAGAATTTGTTTTACAAATGTACTCTTCCCTTATAAGTTCCTAGGTTTCTAGGGCATTAATGAGCTATCAGCCCAAAAACTGTTTTAAGCCTAGCCAAGCTTACCCCAAATTTACCAAAATATTGCTGACTTGTGTCTGTGTCAATACCTCAAGGAATGTTACAGTTGCGATATAAAGCATTCACAGGCTGCACTCCATCTATTAGGGACATAGGTTCCAAACCAGGGGTAAATTTGCAATTTCCTATCGACTGGTCCAAGTTACAATTGAATACGGTTAGAAATAAGCTTTGATTTACATAGATAGAAAGCCTGTTCTAAAGAAGGGGTAACGTTTGAGATACGTACCTGTCTCTCCATCATGTAATGTTTGTCACAGATGAGGTTTATCTCCATAGAATGGGTATTTCTGGTGGTATTTGTTTTGCAGGTATCTATCAGTATGAGATCAGAGGATGCCTTGTATGTTAGGTATAGATCATCATGCAGCAGTCTGTAGAAGACCAAATACTTTTTATTTATTTTACATTTATTTACTGGGAGTGTCTGACTGTGCTGATAGCCCATTTTCAATAGAGGCCTGAATAAATCTTTAAGATGGTCCTCATAGGACTTATTTACTCCTTGTATTCTTTTTGTGAAGAATTTTTGTGGTCTCTCAAGTTGTTTCAAGTGCCTGGTCAGGTACATGCAGAAGAGCGCATTGTGCTCAATGAGTGGTCTGATGAGAGCTGATTACAGTAAAATAATGCCTCTTTGAACTTGGATTCCATACCATTTCTTATAAGTTACGTGATATAGAATGATTTCCTTACCACAGTAGACATGTAGCGGTCAAAGGTCAGCTTACTATCAACATGCATTCTCAGATCCCTGACCATTGTGTCTAATTTTAGGGGTGCATTATTAATGTGGCCTTCTTTCCAAAAGGTGCTATTATGCATTTTACCACACTGAGTTTTAGTCCATGGCTCTGGCACCCTCTTGAAAGGTATCTGTATCTTTAGGTGATTCAGTGAGCATGCCTAGTGTGCAGTTGCCTAATGCATAATCAAATATAATGGACCCTTTAATTTTTTATTTTATTTATTTTATTTGACATTTGTTAATTGGGTTAGTTCAACTGGGACAAAGCCCTTTTTCAGTGGAGACCCAGGAGAGAAAAGCTCCATAATAAGCATTCAATAAATAGACATAAAGTAAATCAGAAGTTTACAAAGACTTAAACAATATAATTTAACAATAGTGGCACTTTGAATAAATATTGTAACATAAAAAATAAAGATAGACCTTAAGTCTTAGTAAAGCTAAAACAAACAGTGCAGATAAAGTTGCCTAAGAAAAGTATAATATATGAAAAAGAATGAAAGAATTTATAAGTTACAGAAAAGAAACAGAAACAGAGAGAAGACAAGGAAACAGTGATATAGTTGCCATAAGGAGAAAGGTATATATATATATATATATATATATATATATATATATATATATATATATATGTGTGTGTGTGTGTGTGTGTGTGTGTGTATATATATATATATATATATATATATATATATATATATATATATATATATAGATATATATATATATATATATATATATATATATATATATATATATATATGATATATATAGGAGAAAGATATATATATATATATATATATATATATATATATATATATATATATATATATATATATATATATATATATATGTATATATAGTTTCACTTTACAATCCTGAAATACTTAAATATCGAAATTCAGTATCTCGAGACTGTAAAGGCCAACACTAAAAAACCTGCGACTGCCCACATACACACTCCACACACAAACAGGCACACATACACCTTCATCCTTAAATTACAAACCAACAAAACACACACAAACACAAAAAACCAAACACATGCACGGACCCTACATATAAGAATGGGGGGCAAGCCCCCCACACCCCCCGCTACTTATATATACTAACTCCGAGGTACCACTAGAAACACAAACAAAAACCACCACTACACATTCTACATTCCCGTTGCACAAACACACATCACATATGCACAAATACCACCACTCTCAACACTTACACACTCACAATCTTACCTACCTACCCTAACCCACATCTCAAAACTCCAAACACACTCATACACACTAAAATCCAAACCGAAAACCCCTAGTTAAACATCACTTACCTGAATCTCCAACTACATCCACATACCAGACCACACATCATGAATACAGGGAATCCCATGTCACGTATGTGCCTCCACAACCATGGATTTGACATTTCCGCATTCGGCATTCTGCACTTTCACGCAAGTGCATTTTCAACACCTCGGTCTCGAGCTACTGAAATTGGATATTTTAGTAGTTTGAGATTCTGAAGTGAAACTATATATATATATATATATATATATATATATATATATATATATATGAGAAAGATATGTAGAAATCTAAAAATATCACTCAGCCAGAAAGGCCCCAATGATTTTTAGCCAAAATGCCTTAAATGATTCAGCTTTATGGATAAATTAGCACAACTCTTTTTATTCTTAGTAGCCAGCCAGCTTACCAAAGTTGGCCTATGTTTTGCATTTCAAACCTCAAAAAACCCAGACCTATTTAAACTATATTTTTTTCTCTAAACCTGTGTATCTACATACACCTACACCAGAGACCTTAATTTACACCAATAAATAAACAAGTCTCTCTGGGGAGATATTTTCCTAACTCAGCACATTCCCAGCCTGAAGAATAACTTACAACTACAGGTCAAGTAAAGTACTGCTTTATCCACTTTTAAGATAAGTCTTAATGTTTTGATGGGTAGAAACAAGTTTACAACAGTATTATCACATTTGGTCTTATGTGATTTGTCAGGTGGGCACTATTATATGCTTGTAAAGGTTAACTAGAGCTTTGACAAGTGTTTAGTTAAAGTTGTATGTAGTTAGGCATCTTATGGTCCCAGTGAGCTCTTACTCAGCATTGTTCCTGTGTTCCTATTGCATTATAATAAGGAATGTGAGAAGAATAAAGAGAAATAATACATGACAATCTGTTAGATTTCAAAAGTTATTAAGGATTAATAAATGAAGCTGCTAAAAGGGAAGACGAATTCTGTTACCAGTCAGACAGAAAAACTGCGGGGGAAATACAACCCTGAAAAATTAGAACGCATTGGCTATTACTTTAACATGTATTTTAATACAATCAATTAAAAAGTAGTCAGCACTACTTCCTATTGTATGATATTACTAATTGTGTTTTTGTCCATCTGCAATATTTAAGATTATTTAGTTAGTTAGCTATATTTCTATTTATTTATTTTTGACTATTTAAATAGACTTGAATGTCTCTTTGAATGGAATGTCAGTATTAAAAATGTTCAGTGACTCATGAGACAAGCCAGTCCTGTATTCTGTGATGCGTCTTATTTTCTATGATAAATTTCTTAAGCAAAAATAATCATATCGTATTCAGACATTCCTTACAGAAAGATTATTTAAGGTACTAATCCATATACCTCTGCAAAGTTTATATAAACAAAAGGAATAAAACTTGCATATGTCATGGCTAATACTGACAGCAAAAGTCAGAGGTCCTCGCAAAGGCTGAATCTGTGGTGCCATACTCTGCTCTATCCATCCACCTACCACAGTGAGTTTTTTTTTCCCCTGGTAATATCATTCTTGAAATAATATCTTCCCTCACATTTCTCTGTACTCCAAAAAAAAAAAAGTAAAAATTACATCTTATTAAATCAACATTCAGCCATAGAAACAGAATGCAGAATCTGGAGATGATCAAAGGAAGGAATGAATCGGGGAATCTAAGATGCTGTAAACTGGAGATAGCCACTAATGAGCTTAAAAAAATGTCAATTCTGTGAAAAATGTGGAGAGTATCTTTCAGATTCTCCCTTAGAAGTGGATAGAAGAGGATGCACTACTTTCAAGGCAAGCTATAAAGAAGAACAAAGCATCCTGGAACTTCTAAGCTACAGAGCTTAGAACTGATCTTTTATCATAGTCCCTTGTCTCAGACATAGTGCACTATTTTTAAATTAAACAGTTGCTAATGACAAGATGGTTGCCTTGCTCTAACAACTGGAGACCTTACAGAAAGAAATTCTTTAGGGAATTTGTGGTTGTTGCATTACTGTGCTTTGATTTACACTCTGTAACACCAGACTTTGGACATTTCTGTTTCACTGTGCAGCCTGCGCTGAGATGGGAAACATTATTCCTTCTGTTAAATGTTGTCACTGTGTAATGTGATCTACTGCCTTCATACAGAAATCAGCCATGCAGTTGTAGGATATTACAGACTTTATCTGTACATAAAAACTCACCAGTTTTATTTTTCAGAAGCTGGGATTTGCTTGTTTGTGAATAAAAAATCATTGCCTATTTCATGGATATTGTTGAAGTAAATGAGTTGTGAATAGAATACGTGTGAATGGAGCCAAATACAAGAATGCACTTTCTGCAGATGAGGAACAATCTTCTTTCTTTCTTTTTGTTCACTGACAACTATTGTTTACAGCTGATAGCCCTTTTTGTACAGTACAGTCAAATGAAGATTAAATCTTTGCATTTAATAGCTGGTAGTGTATATTGTCTAAAGATCACATTTATATGTATTCATTTCTACAGTTTCTCAGTTTTCTTTCATTTTATCACATCATTTTGTGCCTTTTTAACATTAAAAACTAACAATTACATTTCCTACTATCTCTGACTTCTGGGAATTGGTGTGCACTTATTTTATTAATTCTAGAAATATATTTTGCTCATTTTCTCTTGCTTGTAATTTTGGGCCTATAGCTTGTAAGATATTGCTGGATCTAAGAATGTCACTTGTTTATGTGAAATATAGTTGCTTGCAAACACACAGTTAACATCTGTACAAGCTATGGTCAGACTCCCTCAGGACGTACTTAATGAATATGTTCCAGAATTTTTAATCATTATTGAATATTTATCCTGAAATCTGTATTAGTAAACTGCAGACATCCTGGGAAGTGCAATCTTTTATTAACATACCAACACATACAGCAGATAATATTACAGAAAATGTTTTGTTAGGTTTGATTGACAGATTGATTCATTGATTCATTCATTTATATTACACTATAAAGCTCATGAAAATAACCCTCTTTTCCAGAGTTTCACTGAAAATGCGTATATGATAGAAGTGTGAGAAACACTATCATCAGCTACATAATGGACAGAACACTAGAAAAATCAATTATAGTTACAAGATTATCTTAGATTTCACTGCAGGACTCTCAATAAATTATATTTCTGTGAGCTATTTAGGATTAATAGAACAGCTAAAAAGTTAACATAATAAGCTGAAAATGAACTTATATCATTAACAGCCTAGTTATGACCTGCAAAATGTCATGACATTTCATGTAAGTGAACATCACAACTTTTCATAGAATGCCTAAGGAGACAATCAGAACATCTTAGTTTGCCACATTTGATCAACATATTAAAATAAAATACATACATATATAGATATATCCAAATATATCAAGCACAGGCATTAATGTCCTTCTAGCTTGCCAATACACTGAAGCAGTTGTTTCCATAATAAATGTCCAGGCTGTTCTTAGAAAATATCTAAACTAGTACTTGCTTTAATGTGGTTTGGTAGTCTATTCCATGCATCTGCTACTCCCTCAGAGAACCAATTAGTACAGTTGTAATTCCTATAGACTCTTCTACATTGGTTATCTGATGATTCTCTAGTACTTTTTGATAACTTCAAATACTCTTAATGGTAATTGTCTTTAAATGCCCTGTATAACTGAATAAGAGTTCCACTTAAATATCTATATATGACACTGTACAGTTCAGACATTTTAGTATTTCACAATAACTTAAATTGTCACATTCACGAATGCCCTTGGTATATTTCCTCTGTGCTCTTTCCAGTTTACTCATGCTTGTTTTCTTATAAGGTTTCCATATTATTTCTATCTCAAGTTTGGGTCTAGTGTAATTTATTAAACAATAACTTCATCATTTCTGATTTCCTAGCCTTTATAAATCTTTTTATACAACCTATATAAATCTTTTTATACAGCCTATAGTTCTATAACTATCATTAACCAATTGGTTGATATGATTAGAAAAACTCAAATCCAGATCTACCCATATACCCAGGTCCTTAAACGAATCTACAGTTTCAATCACTGTGTGCTGTATCAAATATTCACCTTTCAACTTATGTCCCCCAAATCTAATATGCTTAGTTTTTGATGTATCTATCAGGATATTATTCTCCTGTGCCCAACTGATCAATTCAGTCAAGTTGTTTTGCAGACATGCCCTATCTGTAACATATGTAATCTGCTTACCCAGTTTCAAGTCATCCACATATGGACTGTAGAACATCTCAGATGAAAAAGATAGGCTTGAAAGGTATAATCTAAAGAAGTAAGGGCCTAGAACAAAGCCCTGTGGGGCACCCTGACTGTAACCAAAGATTTCACCTGTCCAATTGCTATATGATACTTGCCATGTCCTATTAATAAGCCATGCAGTTATCCATCTTATCAAGAGTACATCAATACCTAGTTGTTCTAATTAATAGATCAGTATTTTGTGCATGACCCTGTCAAATGCTGAAGTTAAATCTATATAAATTACATTACAGCATCATTTTTTCATTCATAGCTGTTATTATATTGTTATAGAACATCATATTACAGATGGCAATAGATCTGTTCTCAACATATATATGTGCTGACATATGATTTCAAATTCAAACCTTTCCAATTCTGGCAATAACATATCCAATATTACCTTCTCCATTATTTTTCCACAACATGAAATTAGACTTAAGGGTCTCTATGAATCTGGATTTGTCCAACTCCCCTTTTTCTTAAAGACAGGTTGAATAAGCACATGTCTCCAATCTTAAGCAATATCCCCATATTTATATGACCAAGTAAATAATAGATATAATGGTACTGTAAGTTTTTGCTATCAGCATGGATTTACTTGGTAACTGTCATTGTGGTTGTATAAAAATGATCCATTACTGTGTATATTGTCACATAGTACTATAAAGAAATTTGGTTAGCAACCCATACGAAATGCCTTAAATGATTCAGCTTTATGGATAAATTAGCACAACTCTTTTTATTCTTAGTAGCCAGCCAGCTTACCAAAGTTGGCCTATGTTTTGCATTTCAAACCTCGAAAAACCCAGACCTATTTAAACTATATTTTTTTCTCTAAACCTGTGTATCTACATACACCTACACCAGAGACCTTAATTTACACCAATAAATAAACAAGTCTCTCTGGGGAGATATTTTCCTAACTCAGCACATTCCCAGCCTGAAGAATAACTTACAACTACAGGTCAAGTAAAGTACTGCTTTATCCACTTTTAAGATAAGTCTTAATGTTTTGATGGGTAGAAACAAGTTTACAACAGTATTATCACATTTGGTCTTATGTGATTTGTCAGGTGGGCACTATTATATGCTTGTAAAGGTTAACTAGAGCTTTGACAAGTGTTTAGTTAAAGTTGTATGTAGTTAGGCATCTTATGGTCCCAGTGAGCTCTTACTCAGCATTGTTCCTGTGTTCCTATTGCATTATAATAAGGAATGTGAGAAGAATAAAGAGAAATAATACATGACAATCTGTTAGATTTCAAAAGTTATTAAGGATTAATAAATGAAGCTGCTAAAAGGGAAGACGAATTCTGTTACCAGTCAGACAGAAAAACTGCGGGGGAAATACAACCCTGAAAAATTAGAACGCATTGGCTATTACTTTAACATGTATTTTAATACAATCAATTAAAAAGTAGTCAGCACTACTTCCTATTGTATGATATTACTAATTGTGTTTTTGTCCATCTGCAATATTTAAGATTATTTAGTTAGTTAGCTATATTTCTATTTATTTATTTTTGACTATTTAAATAGACTTGAATGTCTCTTTGAATGGAATGTCAGTATTAAAAATGTTCAGTGACTCATGAGACAAGCCAGTCCTGTATTCTGTGATGCGTCTTATTTTCTATGATAAATTTCTTAAGCAAAAATAATCATATCGTATTCAGACATTCCTTACAGAAAGATTATTTAAGGTACTAATCCATATACCTCTGCAAAGTTTATATAAACAAAAGGAATAAAACTTGCATATGTCATGGCTAATACTGACAGAAAAAGTCAGAGGTCCTCGCAAAGGCTGAATCTGTGGTGCCATACTCTGCTCTATCCATCCACCTACCACAGTGAGTTTTTTTTTCCCCTGGTAATATCATTCTTGAAATAATATCTTCCCTCACATTTCTCTGTACTCCAAAAAAAAAAGTAAAAATTACATCTTATTAAATCAACATTCAGCCATAGAAACAGAATGCAGAATCTGGAGATGATCAAAGGAAGGAATGAATCGGGGAATCTAAGATGCTGTAAACTGGAGATAGCCACTAATGAGCTTAAAAAAATGTCAATTCTGTGAAAAATTTGGAGAGTATATTTCAGATTCTCCCTTAGAAGTGGATAGAAGAGGATGCACTACTTTCAAGGCAAGCTATAAAGAAGAACAAAGCATCCTGGAACTTCTAAGCTACAGAGCTTAGAACTGATCTTTTATCATAGTCCCTTGTCTCAGACATAGTGCACTATTTTTAAATTAAACAGTTGCTAATGACAAGATGGTTGCCTTGCTCTAACAACTGGAGACCTTACAGAAAGAAATTCTTTAGGGAATTTGTGGTTGTTGCATTACTGTGCTTTGATTTACACTCTGTAACACCAGACTTTGGACATTTCTGTTTCACTGTGCAGCCTGCGCTGAGATGGGAAACATTATTCCTTCTGTTAAATGTTGTCACTGTGTAATGTGATCTACTGCCTTCATACATAAATCAGCCATGCAGTTGTTGCAGGATATTACCGACTTTATCTGTACATAAAAACTCACCAGTTTTATTTTTCAGAAGCTGGGATTTGCTTGTTTGTTTGTGAATAAAAAAACATTGCCTGTTTCATGGATATTGTTGAAGTAAATGAGTTGTGAATAGAATACGTGTGAATGGAGCCAAATACAAGAATGCACTTTCTGCAGATGAGGAGCAATCTTCTTTCTTTCTTTTTGTTCACTGACAACTATTGTTTACAGCTGATAGCCCTTTTTGTACAGTACAGTCAAATGAAGATTAAATCTTTGCATTTAATAGCTGGTAGTGTATATTGTCTAAAGATCACATTTATATGTATTCATTTCTACAGTTTCTCAGTTTTCTTTCATTTTATCACATCATTTTGTGCCTTTTTAACATTAAAAACTAACAATTACATTTCCTACTATCTCTGACTTCTGGGAATTGGTGTGCACTTATTTTATTAATTCTAGAAATATATTTTGCTCATTTTCTCTTGCTTGTAATTTTGAGCCTATAGCTTGTAAGATATTGCTGGATCTAAGAATGTCACTTGTTTATGTGAACTAAAGTTGCTTGCAAACACACAGTTAACATCTGTACAAGCTATGGTCAGACTCCCTCAGGACGTACTTAATGAATATGTTCCAGAATTTTTAATCATTATTGAATATTTATCCTGAAATCTGTATTAGTAAACTGCAGACATCCTGGGAAGTGCACTCTTTTATTAACATACCAGCACATACAGCAGATAATATTACAGAAAATGTTTTGTTAGGTTTGATTGACAGATTGATTGATTGATTCATTCATTTATATTACACTATAAAGCTCATGAAAATAACCCTCTTTTCCAGAGTTTCACTGAAAATGCGTATATGATAGAAGTGTGAGAAACACTATCATCAGCTACATAATGGACAGAACACTAGAAAAATCAATTATAGTTACAAGATTATCTTAGATTTCACTGCAGGACTCTCAATAAATAATATTTCTGTGAGCTATTTAGGATTAATAGAACAGCTAAAAAGTTAACATAATAAGCTGAAAATGAACTTATATCATTGACAGCCTAGTTATGACCTGCAAAATGTCATGACATTTCATGTAAGTGAACATCACAACTTTTCATAGAATGCCTAAGGAGACAATCAGAATATCTTAGTTTGCCACATTTGATCAACATATTAAAATAAAATACATACATATATGGATATATCCAAATATATCAAGCACAGGCATTAATGTCCTTCTAGCTTGCCAATACACTGAAGCAGTTGTTTCCATAATAAATGTCCAGGCTGTTCTTAGAAAATATCTAAACTAGTGCTTGCTTTAATGTAGTTTGGTAGTCTATTCCATGCATCTGCTACTCTCTCAGAGAACCAATTAGTACACTTCTCATTCCTATAGAATCGCCTACATTGGTTATCTGATGATTCTCTAGTACGTTTTGATAACTTCAAATACTCTTAATGGTAATTGTCTTTAAATGCCCTGTATAACTGAATAAGAGTTCCACTTAAATATCTATATATGACACTGTACAGTTCAGACATTTTAGTATTTCACAATAACTTAAATTGTCACATTCACGAATGCCCTTTGGGTATTTCCTCTGTGCTCTTTCCAGTTTACTCATGCTTGTTTTCTTATAAGGTTTCCATATTATTTCTATCTCAAGTTTGGGTCTAGTGTAATTTATTAAACAATAACTTCATCATTTCTGATTTCCTAGCCTTTATAAATCTTTTTATACAACCTATATAAATCTTTTTATACAGCCTATAGTTCTATAACTATCATTAACCAATTGGTTGATATGATTAGAAAAACTCAAATACAGATCTACCCATATACCCAGGTCCTTAAACGAATCTAGAGTTTCAATCACTGTGTGCTGTATCAAATATTCACCTTTCAACTTATGTCCCCCAAATCTAATATGCTTAGTTTTTGATGTATCTATCAGGATATTATTCTCCTGTGCCCAACTGATCAATTCAGTCAAGTTCTTTTGCAGACATGCCCTATCTGTAACATATGTAATCTGCTTACCCAGTTTCAAGTCATCCACATATGGACTGTAGAACATCTCAGATGAAAAAGATAGGCTTGAAAGGTATAATCTAAAGAAGTAAGGGCCTAGAACAAAGCCCTGTGGGGCACCCTGACTGTAACCAAAGATTTCACTTGTCCAATTGTTATATGATACTTGCCATGTCCTATTAATAAGCCATGCAGTTATCCATCTTATCAAGAGTACATCAATACCTAGTTGTTCTAATTAATAGATCAGTATTTTGTGCATGACCCTGTCAAATGCTGAAGTTAAATCTATATAAATTACATTACAGCATCATTTTTTCATTCATAGCTGTTATTATATTGTTATAGAACATCATATTACAGATGGCAATAGATCTGTTCTCAACATATATATGTGCTGACATATGATTTCAAATTCAAACCTTTCCAATTCTGGCAATAACATATCCAATATTACCGTCTCCATTATTTTTCTACAACATTAAATTAGACTTAAGGGTCTTTATGAATCTGGATTTGTCCAACTCCCCTTTTTCTTAAAGACAGGTTGAATAAGCACGTCTCCAATCTTAAGCAATATCCCCATATTTATATGACCAAGTAAATAATAGATATAATGGTACTGTAAGTTTTTGCTATCAGCATGGATTTACTTGGTAACTGTCATTGTGGTTGTATAAAAATGATCCATTACTGTGTATATTGTCACATAGTACTATAAAGAAATTTGGTTGTACATGTCCCCTAATATTTTAGGTAAGGCATTTCTCTTTGTTTCAAAATTCCAGCTTACTCTTTGTTTTAACTATATTCCTTGCCAAAAAGAATTTTGCTACTGATTATATCGGTATATTTTTCCATTCTATGTAACTGGTTCCATTCAAAAGTATCTGCAGGACATTTGTTTGTTTACAGATACACTCCCATTATTGATATTATACCCAATATAATCATTCCTGTTTTTCCTTTTCAGAATTTGTTTGCATTACTGTATGCTGTTCAGGGTTAGATTAGGGGCTAAGTAAAGGGATAGGTTTGATGTTGTGTATGTGCATTAGTATGTCCATATATGTGTGTGTGTGTTTGAAAGTCTTGTATAATGGCAGTGTTAGGGCAAAGTGTTTTTCTAAAGTATAGTGCAGGTTTAGGGGGAGGGTTAGGGTTAGCATGCATTAGTAAAATGGGACAGGGACAAATCAACATGCAGGTATAATTTGTATAGTGGTATTGTTAAGGAAGGGATGTTTGGTACCCTGGGTAAAGTTGAGGTTAAGAGCAGGGGTATGTGTAGGGTTAGGGTTAGCATACATAAATACATAAGATAACAAAAGCTGCATTTGAATAAATAGCTTGAACCCATGTACACACACACACACACACACACACACACACACACACATATATATATATATATATATATATATATATATATATATAAAGAAAAGTAAACTTACAGAACTGAAGAAAATGCTTTTTAATATATGAAGAAATAAAAAAATAAATAAATATAACTTGCCCAGCCATACTGTGGTACTACTGTTTGTTGTGGTTTATTGATATTTGATAACCAGGGAGGTGGCCTGGTCAATTGACCCTTATCAGGCACTCCCTGGGCTCAATGGAAGCAGAAAACAAAGTCAGTTACAGGTCATATAAGTTAAGAGTAGATTTTGCACTAAATAATAAAAAGCAGTAAGGTTTTACAGTTGGCGGTCGGGAAGAATAAAATATAACATTCTAAAATGTAGACAGTTCAATACCTTAAAGCACTTCAAGAAATAAAAAAAGATGAAATGACTTCCCATCCACATATTCCATATTCAAGCGCACTAATAATGAACAGAGGCATCTTCTGCATGCATTATCCCTTGCAAGAGTCTTCTCAAATTATCTGTGGTATGACCCGTTATTCTCAGTAGGGGTAATATATAATTGTCGACTACAAGATGGGTAAGGCCAATCTCTAAACAAACAGGATGGCACAAAAAGGGGAACTTGGCTAGGCTTAAAATGGTCCCGAAGGATAGGTAACCTAGCAATTACTTATGACTCAATGAACATATGTAAATCTGATGCTTAAAATGAAGAGCTCAAACCACCATCACATGCCTTGAACCTCTATGTCAGACATGCTATTGAATAAGTGCATCACTAAAGAACACCATACCTACGATTAGCACCTACTCAGACTCCAAGTTCCAAAATATGAAATCAAACGTTCATGCTGATCTAGGCCCTGAATGAATAACTCGACCCGACCAGAAATGGACACGGCTTCTAAATTAATTCCTAAGCCCACAAAACCTCAATGACAAAATAATATTAAAAATGACCTCACCCTCTCAAACAATACGAATTGTATCTTTCTCCCTAACTCTTTCTGGAGGATGATGGCTGAAATATTGCAAAGGCAACCCCTACAGGAAAAAAAGATTAAATGCACTCTTCTCTTCACAGTATCCTCATGAATGTGAAAAAATCAACCAAAGAAAACTTGTGAAAAAAATCAGCTTCTCCTCACAAAATGTCTAAAGTTTGCCTGAAACAGAAAGGTGGAGAAGAAAACAGAGGAACAGATAGAAAAGCAACAGGAAAGAAAGGGTAATATGAGGGTAGGGAAGCGAAGATATTTTTTTAGGCAATTACCCATTTTTGTTATTTTTCAAGAAGCTTAGAAGGGGAAAGCAACATGGGAGACGTTTGAACAGAAATCAAGGTAAAGGGATCACAAAAGAGAAGTCCAACAAAACAAATGGTGAAACAAATTTGAAAGGGAATACAAATAAGATGCGCAGGCAACCAGAGGGATACAAAATGGTCATGGGAATGATTGGACCATAAAATAGGGAAGGAAAGGAAACACAAGGAAAGAAGTTCCAGAATGTAGGATGGTGATACTGACTGCCATACTGTACAATGCTGCATGATGGTAGTTACACCCTGAGTTCTCTTATGGCTGGGCCTATCTTCTGTTTGACCTGTTGGTCAAGGACTGACAGCTGTGTAATTCTGCCATTCACACAAAGATTCCCTCCAGCCCAGGCTGAAAATGTAGATTTCTAGATCTTTGTCCACCAAGACCATAAGCAGACCTTATACCCCCTGTCAGATAATGTACTGGGACCTAGCAGTGACACCCACCAATAGGAAGCCAACACCTCCACCTGAAACAGACTACTAAAGGGCACTATGAAGACAAGCAGGTCAACCCTAGCTGAATGAGCTATGTTACCCTGCAGAGAATCAGACCAAGAGATTACTAGGGAGCCACTAGATAACAGCAAGGCAGGTGCACAGTGTGAAGTCTGCTGCTACGCCACATCAAATGATATGGAGAACACTGCATAAATATGAATATAAATGGGGAGAACTAGAACAAAACAAAAGAAAAAATGAAAACAGAAGAAAATAGAGAAACAAAAAACAGCTAAACAATGATCAGTAATATGTGCAACAATGAGGGACAATACAGGCCCTGAAGGAGTAAAATATTCTTAAGCAAGCAGTGGCTAACCAAAGACAATATAGAGGCCTGACTGAAATGCATCACAGAAATATGTGCTCCACTAGGGGCAAAATGACATGCCATCTAACCAGTCCTCCACAGGTAGGACACTGTCAGAGTCCATGAGCTGTAAATAGTGCAAGGGACAGTAAAGCTGGAATAACCAACCTCCTGGACATGTAGTCTCAGAGCAGAGGAGCTTAACAGCAGGTGGAAGGCAGAGACTACCAAATGTTGCCCCACATCACACCAGATATTCCATGCTATGTATATTCTGCCACAGCAATGCAAAATGAGTATACAGGAGACACTAAAACCCTGTGGTTTCACTGTACCATGATACATGCTAGACACCATGAAGCATAACTCAGTAGCATGTTTGATGCATTCCCATGGTATGCCAGGTTTAAGTGCCATAGCCAAGGGCAGTAAAATGGGTTGTGTAAGAGTAAGGCATGACAGGCTGACAAGAGCATTCTGTAGTAATGAGAGGGTGCATGGTATGCACATATAATGAAATGCCTGCAACACATCAGCCCCAATATCAGATGACAACACCCAAAATGTAGTGCCACGCCAACTGTCAGGCCAATCTGTATCACTATGATAGCATTCAGAATCCCTGTCAGTAGGATGCAAAGTACAAAAATTTAAGCTGCAGGTAAAAGGTATGTGACACATAAAGCAAAGCAAATCTACAAGTAATGGTCATTGTAGAAGGTGTTTTAACAAATATACAGCTATAACATCGATTCCATATGTGGACCCTGATTTCTGGACAGATGAGCTTGCCTTTTTTCACATATCATTCAGTTGCCCTCTATCTCAGCAGGTGCTGACAAACAGGAAAAAAAAAAAGAACATGTTCACAAACACCAGTAACTGGATATAGTTAATCAAGAATGGCCGTGTGTAAGCAAGCAACGTTTACTACTTACTCACTGTAGAGCTCCCTGTCACTATCATTTTTTCCCATTGGCTACTAAGGCCGCTGTGGTCCAATTTCACATCACTGAAATGATGGCAGCATTGTTCAGTAGTGTGATTGATACCTGAAGCATCCCTAACTGCTCTGGAAAGGGTGACAGGCATTCACTTTGTACTGGGGCCCTCATAGGTGTTTCCCAGCCAGTGTTCACAGTGGTGCTGATGGTCACGGTGCTGGAATGCTTTTATCTTTCTCTCTTTCTCTTTCTCAAGAAATCTCCCAGTCTTCCAAACTCAGCCTCTTCAGAAATTATGGCCACCTCACATGATGATATCTTGAAGAAAGTGATAGCAGATTTGTGTCAATGAACACTGCAGGAACCATGTGACATATGTTAATAGTCAGCATGGTAACTTGGCATACCACAATGCCACTACATTCAGTTGTGATAACAACTGTGCTGTCCCAGAGGACCAGCCATGGTGGACATAAGGTATTGGAGTTGCATTGTCCATGGTGGTGGTATAATGTTCCTAAGGCCTTGAGGTAAAAATCAAGAAATCTGCTGTCCCATAGAAGGCACGTAGCTGCAAATCCATGTGCTAACCATTTCACCATCTGTGGTACATGTGTACATAATACTCAAGCCCCACTGTGCAGTCCAGGGCTCCTACACATTGTGCTGGATATTTGATTCAGAAACACTTGCACTATTAGCTTAACTGCCATACTAAACTGCCCCAAAACTGCTTGAAATAAGGTGCTACTATTGTACCGATCATTCCACTGTATCATATTATTTGGACTAGCTGTGAATAGTGAATGGATTATTTATATTGGTAGACAGAATGAATAAGTCTTTCATATTTGCTGTGGTAAGAATGTACAGGATATTCGTAGCTGTGACTGGATTACTGTATGTTTTTTCTTGTTGGTAGATGCTCCCCAGCAACCGGGTCACATGGAGCTGGGAAGCAAAGGGAGGGCTGCAGTTATAAGTCAGAGAAAACAGGGCATAAGCACTGGCAGTAGCCCTCCTGATGTATGGCTGAGGGGCTGTGTTTTGTGGACGATGTCTCTTAAAAGGTATCTCATACACAGAGATCTCTCTGGAAGTACACTGGATAACTGATACAGGATGTGAGTAAATGCATGACGACAATGACAGTGCTGCCTTTTCAGTCACAGGTAAGAATAGACCAATGACAGGTTGCATGTCACAATGCAGTCTATCCCCATACTGCTCTATGGATCATTATGGGGAAGTGTCCTGTAAGACCTGATTATATTAGGCATGCATCTAATGGTAGCATATTTGCTGAATGCATATATGACTGGTACATGTGGTGCTGTTTATATTTTGTGGCTGTTCACTGACCATATATTTATGTTCACATTTATAGGTATATACTTGGTACCTAGAGAATGGAAGTGCTTCAAGAAGTTTTCTCAGGCAGATACCAATGAGCTACTGCTGGCCCTCCATGAACACGGACAGCAGATGTCGAGCACAAACAATGTCTAGTATGTCTTCCAGTACTATGTGTGTAAGATGAGCTCATTGAAGATATTATCGCAGTTAGTGGTCAGAAAAGGGCAGACCATCAGTCAGTATTATGATCCTGCATGACTGCACAAAGGCCCATGCCATTGTATTGGATATGGTGACAATGCATGGGATTTTGGACTCCAGTGTAGCATGATCTCAGGGAAGCTCAGTACTGCCATATCACCTAAACATGCACATATGGATGCAGAAATGAAGATCTGCAAGGTATGTTTGTTTGCATTCTGTGTCTAACTGTAATATGAACTGCTGTGGCAGCACTTGGATGTGGGATTATCACATAACAGCAGTGTTATGAGTTTATCCATCTGCTTTCACAAGTACAACAGTCATGATGTCCCCCAGTCAAGCATAGGGCATGATCAGGCAGTTGTGGTCTTGTTGCTTACCTTCATTGCTGTGTGCATGTGTTGACGCCAGAGGCATTCCTCAGAAAGGAAAGACATACCCATGGTCTGCAATGTTATTTTTCCTACCTGGGGTCCCACTACACCTATAGTAGACACATACACACAGTGCGACCACATTACAAGAGTCACATCCCCTGGAATCCATACAAAGCAAATAACCACTGCAGCCACACACTTACCCCTACAGGATGCATTAATTTACCTTGACAGTATACCAAGCTCCTCCAATCACCCAGCCTTAACGTACACTGTCTTTCACATCCTTAATCCTCCTAACACAGGTGTACCTATCGCTAATCCCTATCACTGTTTTGCTCCCCACCTGTGCATATGATGACAACTGTTTCTGACTCTCACTGCTGTCTTACAGAGGTAGGTAATGTCTGATCAATGACATGACCAGTAAATGCACTACATGGCATTGCCTGGATGTAGATTTGTATGCATCAGTTTTATTCTTGATTGTATCTAATCTTGCCAATATTTGTGGACCAAATGCAGCTTGTTTGTCAGTGCCACGGTGTATCGTGCCAGCCTTTGCCTTACAAGGTCTTACCTTGTCCAGTTAACACCTCTTCCACCTCTGGTCCTGTCTGCCTGATCCTCCGATGGCAATCATATGATGTCATTGTCTGCATACCTCCCTAATGTGCATGTTTCAGGACCGTACAGTAGGACATCATCAGTGAACTGTAGACAGTTAGAACAGCCTTTTATCAGTACAAACACAGACTCAATGATGCTGCACATCTGTGACAATGCGATACTCTAGCACTCCTCTGTCATGCTCTATGGGTTGCATATAAGTGCCATGAGCCATGGGCATATCCAGCATTGCCAATAAGCTGTACCTGTGGGAAAACCTCCCCTCACAGACTCCTTGCATAAATAAGACATGTGCCAGATGTGAAGGTCATGAGAACTCACCTAGCCAATGCACAGACACATTGGATATAATGCCCCGTATGTTATGCACTACCTGGAAGTTGAAGGAGTTGAAATCTTTCTGGTTGATGTACTTGTGTCCATGTGAACCAGGGGCCTTGGCGGTGAAGTGGGTATATTCGATGGCCCCTAGAACCTCAGGGAATGAGTTATGTCATATAACTGCCACATAGTACTGTTTCTCTTCTCTGTAGTTTGTGGTCTGTGAAAACTATTTGTACTCCTCCACATTCAGTACAAGACATCCAACAACTGGTGAAGTATTCATGATGCAGGTGCCTGTGATGCACCAAGTGTGGGTCACTTGATGGCTGCTGGGAGGTACCTGCATGAACAGAGACAATACTATACTTACTTCAGTGTTCATAGGTATTGGTATTTCACACATCCCGTGAGATTCATATGAGTATTGTACTTGTCTATTTCTTTTTATATCATAACATTCATCTGTATCCCTGTTGTGAAGGTCATGGTAAGTTTTGCCTGACTGAATCCTTCTGCAACATGGAGGCTGAGAACTCACACCACTGTGGATACTGGCTGTGAGAACAACCTCATGCAAACTATCTGGTTAATATGGCTGTTACGATAGCATTTTAGAGCAGTATCAGTTTCTTCTGAGTGGGGTTGGTATACCTGGGAACGTGCTTACCTCCAAAACACAAGGTATACGGTTTGATTCTCACCTTTGGTAACTGCTTGGTTATTGGCTTAGTATGTAATCTGCAAACTAATTGTCGAGAATTCGCACTGTATATACTTGGTGGCTACAACTCATTATGCAAGTTTTATATGTTCTGAATTACTCTTTCATGTTGTTTAGCCTCAGTAGCATTCTCAGAGAGGTTCATTGACGTACCTGTGTTCATTTCCATATCATTAGATGGTCAGTAGCATATCACACTAATCCTGCAGTTTTGTCAGGTTGCATGAAATTGCTACCTTGTCTCTGAATGAATCCCACTTTGTGTTGCCACTCACCACCCAATCTTGCCTAAAACATTGAGCTATTTATTTCTGAATCCTTGCCAGTATCTTTATCTCTAGCATCATTTTAGGTTAACTAATATTATAGCTGTTTGTAGTTTTACTGTCCATTTGTGTAGAAAATGTGCATCAATGTTTCTCTTTACATTTTTTTTGTTTCCAAATTATTTCTCAGCATTTCCATAGACTGTGCCTGATTTCTTTCCCAATTCTTAAATATTGCCAGTAATACACCACTGTTAATAAGAACCCTTTCTTACTTACTCATGTACTGTCATCACTCTCACGGGACATTTTATCCTATATTTGGGGTTTTGAGTCCCAGGACGTTTTCTTTAATATATGACAATAGGCTGTTTCCAAACATGAACAGAACCAAATTTTTACTTGGATTGAATTTACGTAAATCCATCACTTGGGTAACCCTTGCTATGTGTACCAACCATTAACAAGGGCAAAATCTGCTTTTTTGGCCAAAGAGATCTCTGTTGTACCAGATTACCATTCTTTGTAAATACATCATCCTTCCTCCCCAAGGACACATCCTTTTTCCCAATAAGCAGATGAAGCAGATGACAGGAGATGGTTGAGGCACTGCTGGGTACTGTAACATATGGCCAGTGACAGCACACTGCTGTTACGCTGTATAATGAATTTTATTTTCACTTCTGAATGAGAAGGCTTATCTGCTTTGTACCATTGCCAGAGATAATGCACTGCTTGTTAGTAAACGCTGCCACTTTTTCATATTTGCTAATTCAAGCCATTGTCTATTCAGTTTCTGAAATTATTATTTGAACAGTGCTCAATATAGACTAGCTGTTTTAAAATGTGTTTATTTCTTGTGTTTACCTCAGCAGACCATCAGCTATTGCTAATAACTCTTCTTCCTTAACACCCCCATTTTAAGTGACCACCACCTGTTAAGCATAGCTTGCAGTACAATTATCCATCATCAGCGAGGAGGAAAAGGCGATTACATCCTAGTGCCACCCATCCTAACCTGAAAAGTTTATTTTGTATGCACTGCTGTCCTCCTGCGGAGTGGGCATACATGGAACTGACCATATGTTCAGGGGCATTCCTGCAAATAATGTGTTAATGGCAACCCACAGACTCAATGTGTCCACACATTTGTGTAACTCACCAGCATATATTAGAAAGCACTATGAAGTCAAATTAAAAAAAAAAGAAACTCTACTCCAGTAAGCACACTGACCATAGGACACTCAAGGTTGCACCCTTCCCTGACTGGCCCTGCAGTAATATGAGACGGTATAAACTGCAGCTATATTTGACTAAGAAGTGGTGAAAAGCCTTTGGAATGGAAGGATTCCCCCTTACTAGGAATCCATAAGTGAAACTAATATCTTCCATTTCTGGTTGTTTGAACTGTCCACAGCTATTAATCTTTAGTTAAAAAATCTCACCTTAGTCAAAGTTGTTGAATAATAGTCAGCTCTTTATTCAAGGCAGATAAGGACATTCTACTCCAAAGTCTTTTCTCAACTTCTTTGTCTTGTCTCCTATCTTATACCCAGCTGGGTATATATGTGGATATATATATATAAATAAATAAATATATATATATATATATATATATATATATATATATATATATATATATATATATATGTGTGTGTGTGTGTGTGTGAGTGTATATATATATATATATATATATATATATATATATATATATATATATATATATATACTTTATAAAGAGCCACAAATGAGGTTTCAGCTACCCTGTTTTTAATGTTGCAATGTTAGCCTATAAGCATCTAGCACCATTTACCTTGTATCTTAGCACTGTTTTATGGCTTTCACTGTTGTCAAACTCTGTAATAATGGGAACTGTAATACAATGAAAGTATTCCTTGTTTTTGTAATACTGAGTGTAACAAAAGAGAGCTGTAATTTACAAACTGTCTCATATTATTAGTGACAAAAACAGTTTTCTTTACAAACGTCTCCATCTTTATTTTTATTCTCTATTTCAGCAGCTTATTATGCAAAATTGCTGCTGCCTATGTGTCCTGGCAAATTTTGTCTATTATTTTGTCTTGATTAAGTAAGATTTAAACCTGTCTTGGTAAACTGTCATTTACCAGGACAAAACCTTCCACCTTATAACATTCAGCTGGGGTAACCTTAGAATGGATTACTAGTCACAGATGTTCTGAAATATAACTGTACTAAACAAACTATACTTAGCTGTGTTGAAGCTACCTCTTTAGTTTAGTTAGTTGTTGAAGATACCGCCTTCCATATGGTTAGTGCTATCAGCAAAATATGCAGTCCTATTCACCAGCAGATATCCATTACATTTCTGCCAATGTCTTTATCTACCTTTTTACCATCCTGCTTATGACCAAGTACTTTTATAAAATCATGCAATTCTCTCTCTCTCTCTCTCTCTCTCTGTCTCTCTGTCACACTATCTCTCTCTCTCTCACTTTCTGTCACACTCTCAGCTTCAGATATTTATTAATTCCAATTGGCATAATTTTATTATTTGCCCTTTTTTCTTATTGGGATACTGTGCTACCATAAACTTAGCAGTACTATATAAGCTCATCTTTGCAAATGAACATTCCAGACACATGCAGTCAGTATATTGATAAATACATTTGTACAAAAAATAAAAACAGACTTGTATTGTATGAGCAGAGCACAACCTGCACACTTGGCTGTGATGATTAGCCCCAATATTTGAAGTCACAAGTCAGACTCCTTGTAACATACAGCATCCTCATTAATAAGCGTTTGACACTAGATGACATAAGAACAGACGTTTGAGGCAAAGTAGTGAGTGATGTTTTATAATCTCTCATTATATATGGGTTACATTCATTCTGATGAAAGAGAATTTTGTCGAAGAGGAAATTATTAGACTGTCATCCATTCCTGTTTCAGTGAATGTCTGTCCATGTGAGTACAAAATTGTTTGGTGTAAGACTGTGTGTGGTTGAAAGTTTGTGTGTGTGTCATTGTGAGGCTGACTGAGGAAACTGTGTGTTTAAAAATAAGATTCTTTTGTTGACTGTGTGTGTGTGTGTGTGTGTGTGTGTGTGTGTGTGTGTGTGTGTGTGTGTGTGTGTGTGTGTACATGCGTGTGTGTATGTGTGTGTACATGTATGTGTGTGTGTGTGTGTGTGTGTGTGTACGTGTGTGTGTACATGTGTGTGTGTGTGTGTGTGTGTGTGTGTGTACGTGTGTGTGTACATGTGTGTGTGTATGTGTGTGCATGTGTGTGTGTGTGTTTTTGTCACTACAAGATTTGCAAACAATGAGGTTAAGGAACTGCTCATTTTCATCATTACGTATGATCTTATGCATTAAATTGCAGGTGTGTGTGTGTGTGTGTGTGTGTGTGTGTGTGTGTGTGTGTGTGTGTGTGTGTGGGATGTTGGGGTAAAAAACATTTTTTCTTAATTTTGTATGAAAAGTCAACAGAACGTACCCTTGTAGAGTGGAGAAAGATAAAATGGACCCACCTCAGCCAGTACACCTGCTATAGCTGTCCTTCTTTGGGCACCCTAACCTCATCATACCTCACTCAACTAATCCCTTAATTCTCTAAACCTCTTACTTGTATTTCTTTTTACTAACTAGAAGAATGTATCTTTTGAAAGTGTATGTTTCCCACGACCTGTAAATCGCACCACTTTTCTTAGTAAATCTTTGCATTTGGACTATAAAAGAGACTTCACTGGTCTCTTTTGTACATCCTGAACACTATTCATTCTCTGCCACACCACTTAACCTCAGATTCTTCCCATCCCAATATTTTTTTAACTGTTAGCACCAATCCCAGTCTGTTTTATGATTTTGTATTATACCTCACCCATTTATTCACATGCATTTGCATTAAGTTAATAACCTCTAACATTACTACCTCAGCCCTTGTTCTCTTTAACTTTGCTTAAAGCCATCTTCTTCTTAACAGAGCATTAAATGTTAAAGTTCCATATAACATATTTTGCTCCTACTAGCGATTCTGTACCCTTCTACCATATTATTGGTCTAATATGCTAAAATAATAATATGTTAAATATTAATAATGTGCAAACTCTGCTCCACCTTAAAATCAGAAGAAGAATTGATGCTGTAGAATAAAATAGGCCCAGTCAGCTCTGATTAATTTTTTTTAAAAATTAACTGAAGCAGTGGATGGTGGTTACAAAGTACATACAGTATATCTGTACCCAGCCAAGACCTTAGAGACTATTTCCCATGCAGGCATTATTAAAAGACTTGTAAATCTGAAAAAAAATCCTTATATTGTGTGATGGACAGCTAACGAGTTATCTGACATCACTTGTAGGTTAAGAGTAGCACGTGCCACTTCTGAAAGCAAAAAAGTTACCAGCAGACTATCACAACACTCAATGTAGGGCCCTCCCCTACATGACATCTATTTCTTAGGCCTCCTAAGGTGAAAGTGATTGAAAACTAAATGTTATTTTATTTTTCATAAATATACAATCTCTATAACATGGATTAGGCCATATTAACAACTGGTATAATGACAATGGCTTCAAATTAAATGTGAAAAACGGTAGTATAGTTTATTCTGGTAAGCAAAACATTTTCACATGTTATATCAGTGATACACCCTTCCAATCCAACACTGTTGTAAGGGATCTAGGCACTCTTGCTGATAATCCCTTATTGCTTGATCATCATGTCTGCATGGTTGTTCAGAAAGCCTTCTAAATAAATCATCCAAATACATGTCTTCTAAATCAAAACAAGTCTTAATTCCCCTTTTCCATGCATCTCATAATCCCCATTATTAAATATAAAGCACCTTTTGGTATGTATTTGTCTAAACATATCACTCCGCTAGAGGGGCTTCAGAA
>NC_056735.1:1360070264-1360090264 GCF_019279795.1 Protopterus annectens
TGACTATGATAAGAAGCAAACTGCAGTCATGTTGTTAAATACATTCTGTAGGATGATAGTTCATTTACATTTGATGTCTTGAGTGTCAGCATTTAATTACACCCATTCTATTGTTATCACATTGTTAATAAATACAGAACAGCTGACTTTGATTTTAATTATACTGTTTTAAGCATTCATGACAAGCAGTCCTAAGGAGCATTAACATCACATTAGAGGACAAGCAAATCATGGCACAATATCAAGATTGCTCATGTGTAATGCTGAAAAACAGCTGTGTCAGTTAACACTTAAGATATACATACAGTCAGACAAGGACATGCTTTTAAAGTTTGCAACATTAAAGATAATCATTTTCCAGTATGCCAGATATTAGTTTTCATTCATGGTGACTTGAATTAGAACATTTATTTCCATCCTGATAAATCACTGTGATGTGTAATATTTTGAGAGGCAGTGAAAGTAAAATGACTTGCAGGCTCTCATATTTTTACAAATGATTTAGTGAATCTCTCTAGAAGATAAATTGTTTTTTTTTTTTACTTGAGACTATTTCTTCTTACTTGGCAAATAATTTGTTATCTTTAGGCCATCACCATTAGCACTGCATCCTACATCAATTCTAAACCAAAGGTATTGATTGCCTTTAAACTTTCCATTTTATAATTGTTGTGGGCATTCTGGGTTTAACAGGCTTTAAGTGTCTCATTCCTCTGTTGCTCAGCTGAGAGTTATGTTCATAAACAGAAGCAAGACATTTTTATGTTAGCCACATGTCTAATTCAAATCAAAAGACGATTACTTATCCATTATACATATATCCTCAAGTTAGTAAATTATTACGACAGTTGTTCACTAGTTCTTCCTTGGAATTTCTACTGACTCAGTAATGTACTGCAATGCAAAGAAGCAATCTTTCTATAGATTTGTATTTTATTTTCTTTAAGTAGATATCCTGAGTAATATTCAGTTACGGTTTTAATTTTAATTGCAGAAAGTTTAAAACATATCTAAGAATAATATACATAAGGCAAGATGTCTGAGCATGATGGCTATACATTCAATATGATAAAGGTCCATATCAGGGGTGTAGTCTGTGAATTCTGTTTTGTAGTAACAAAGGCTAAGTGATGCCCCCAACCCACATAGCATTTAAAACATAGGCAAGTTACCAAAGCTGTTGCCCCAACAGCACTTAATACGTGTAACATTTTCAGCTGCTCATTCAAAAACTGCTAGAAATATTTTTAGGTTTGCAATTTTCTCTATAAGCAAATTGTCAAAGAAGTGGGATTATCAGAGAGATAAATAAAGTAGACAGGAGTATAAGGAGATGAGGTGCATGGCAAAGAGAGAGGTGATGAAGACTAAGGATAAGACATATGAAGAGTTGTATAAAAGGTTGGACACTAAAGAGGGAGAAAAGGACCTGTAACGATTGGCTAGACAGAGGGACCAAGCTAGTAAAGATGTGCAGCAGGTAAGGGTGAAAAAGGATTATGAGGGAAACGTACTCACAAGCAAGGAGAGTGTGTTGAGCAGATGGAAAGAGTACTTTGAGGGGCTGATGAATGAAGACAATGAGAGGGAGAGAAGGTTGGATGATGTGTGGATAGGGAATCATGAAGTGCAGTGGATTAGCAAGGAGGAAGTAAGGATAGCTATGAAGAGGATGAAGAATGGCAAGGCTGTTGGTCCAGATGACATACCTGTAGAAGCATGGAGGGGTTCAGGTGAAATGGCAGTGGAGTTTTTAACTAGATTGTTTAAAGAAATCTTGGAAAGTGAGAGGATGCCTTAGGAACAGAGCAAAAGTGTTTTGGTACCGATTTTTAAGAATAAGGGTGATGTGCAGAGCTGTAGTAATTACAGAGGGATTAAATTAATCAGTCACAGCTTGAAGTTATGGGAAAGGGTAGTAGAAGCTAGGTTAAGAAGGGAGGTGATGATTAGTGATCAGCAGTATGGTTTCATGCCAGGAAAGAGCACTACAGATGCAATGTTTGCTCTGAGAGTATTGATGGAAAAGTACAGAGAAGGTCAGAAGGAGATGCATTGTGTCTTTGTGGACTTAGAGAAAGCATATGACAGAGTGCCTAGAGAGGAGTTGTGGTATTGTATGAGGAAATCGGGAGTGTCAGAGAAGTATGTAAGAGTTGTACAGGATATGTCTGAGGGTAGTGTGACAGCGGTGATGTCTGTGGTGGGAGTGACAGATGCGTTTAAGGTGGAGGTGGAATTACATCAAGGATCAGCTCTGAGCCCTTTCTTATTTGCAATGGTGATGCACATGTTGACAGACGAGATCAGACAGGAGTCCCCATGGACTATAATATTTGCAGATGACATTGTGATCTGTAGTTCGAGTAGGGAACAGGTGGAGGAGACCCTAGAGAGGTGGAGATATGCTCTAGAGAGAAGAGGAATGAAGATCAGCAGGACTAAGACAGAATATATGTGTGTGAATGAGAGGGACGCTAGAGGAATGGTGAGGATACAGGTAATAGAGGTGGTGAAGCTGGATGAGTTTAAATACTTGGAATCAAAAGTTCAGAGTAATGGTGAGTGTGGAAGAGAGGTGAAGAAGAGAGTACAGGCAGGGTGGAGTGGGTGGAGAAGCATGTTAGGAATGATTTGTGACAGACGGGTAACAGTAAGATTGAAAGGGAAGGTCTACAAGAGGGTAGTGAGACCAGCTATGTTATATTGGTTGGAGACAGTGACATTAACAAAAAGGCAGGAGTCAGAGCTGGACTTGGCAGAGTTAAAGATGTTAAGATTTGCACTGGGTGTGACAAGGGAGGACAGGATTAGGAACAAGTATATTAGAGGGCCAGCCCAGGTTGGAAAGTTTGAAGACAAAGTCAGAGAGGCAAGATTACATTGGTCTGGACATGTGCTGAGGAGGGGTGCAGAGTATATTGGGAAAAAGATGATAAGGATGAAGTTTCCAGGTAATAGGAAAAGAGGAAGGCCTAAGATAAGGTTTATGGGTGTGGTGAGAGAGGACATGCAGGTAGATGGTGTGACAGAGCAAGATGCAAAGGACAGGAAGAAATGAAAACAGATGATCAGCTGTGGCGACCCTAACGGCAGCAGCTGAAAGAAGAAGAAGAAAAAGAAGAAGTTCTAGACATAATTTGGCTCAATAAGGACCTGATATATTGACTGGTGTTCAGAAAAAATGCAGTCAGGAGGGTATAAAGAGTATGTTTGCCTGAATCTTTGCTCTATATATCAATCTGTTCTTCTTATGTAATAACATTTGTCTAAGTTATAAGTGAATCTCATCTGTGTTTATTTGTACTGAGTTATATATTTTATATATTTGTTGTAATAGATAATTACATATACCCATCAAAATATGGTGATTAGTGAAACAGATAAACTCTTTAGGTCTTTCTTTAATACATGCAGAATATATTTTAGCTTCAGGATTCTATACTGTTACCCACACTTGAAAACTTTTCCTAATTATATATACCAAGCAACTTATGCTTTTTAAATTTATTAGACTTTTGTAATCTCTGTATCACTTATAAATTATTCATACTTAAATGAAAGTATCATCATTTTAAATTATAAATGCCATACTATCTTGCATGTGGACAATTAGCATGGAGTCATTCTTAAAAAGAGGTACAAGGTATGTGTACCTTCAGTTTCTTTGCTGAAACAGTTCTTCAAAAATGCTGTATTGACCTCAGAGTGGAATATTATGAGGTGGGGTTTCAGGTGGTATGAATTCCATTAGAATCCCAACATAAAATGTGTTATCTGATTACCAAACATTCAGCTCACTCTTTTCCCCAGTGTGTGCATATTAAATCATTTAGTTTATTGGGTCATGTCTTCTGCTGTTGATCTTCATGGCTTTGCTATACATCACTGCATAACTGTTATTCCTTCAATGTATTTGCATAACTCTAACATTAACATAATAACATTTGCAATACTCTACCAGGTTCTTATCTACTCTAATTGTATATTCTGTACACTTGTATTTTCAACCAAAGGGGGAATATCCTGTGTTTGTATACTAATGGCTGTAAAGTCTACAATTTGCATGCTGCTACTCTGTAATATCTCTTTTGTAAATGTTTCTTCTTTCTGTAAACTTATGGAGTTTTTCTCCCCAGGAATCCAGTGAAAATGGGCACTTGTCCAGATGGACTATCCTGGCAAACAAATGTTAAATAAATAAATAACCTGAGTTTCCAAGCAAAGTATACTCCAGGAGATATGCCACTAGTCATCTGCAGAGATAGAAACATCTCTTCATTTTTATTGCTAGGAACATGCATGAGCTACTCCACATCTGGCTAACCATGGCAAAAGTCTATAACCACATTCTTGCTAGCTACACGGTCCTCATCATGAACCACAAAATCTAAACATCCTACCTGAAGTTACTAGACTCACTTACAATCCAGTTTAATGCCATACTCATTGATGATTTTTATCTACCCCCCCCTCCATTTAATTGGGAGACATACACAACCACTAACATGCAGGCCTAAATATTTCTCAATTTCAAATACCATGGAGCAGGCCAAGATGGTGCCAAGCTAACAGCTCAGTTTCTTAGCTCTCCTATCTATGTTATATTTCTGACAGGAATTTTTAAATATTTGAAGTTGTGAACATATCAACTATTCAGATAATCTTCTACTAAGAAGCCTTGATGTTTATATCTCAACTTTAAACTTTTAACTTATCAAATTCATGTCATTTACAAGCAGTAAGGACTCTGTTAATTCTTCAATATGAGCAAGTTTAAAAATAATTCACAGGACATGACTTTTAAGTAGGAATTACAATCCTTACTTAACAGCATACACAATTTATCAAGAAAGATTGCTAAAATGGACAATAAGCTTGATGCTTTAAAAAATAAACATAAAAAAAAAAAAAAAAAAAAGAACAGCTGCAAGAGATTGTTTTATACCAAAAAAAAAAAAAAACTCATATTGCTATCCTGGAAGAATCATTAAATGATATAGAAGGCAGAGTGTCAGAAAAAGAACATCATGTGGAATTTTTACTAAAGCAAAATACTGCACTACTGACCAAAATCGATGATCTTGAAAATAGATAGCATAGAAATAATCTGCACATCTGTGGTCTACCTGAAATGAATGAAGGGGATAGTATTGTTAATTTCCTCACATCCTGGATTCCTAACATTTTAAAGTGACCAGAGTCTTTCATTTGGAATTGAAAGAGCACACAGATCATTGGTGGTTCCTTCATTATCTAACAAAGTACATAGCAAACTGTGATCTATAATAGTAAGATTTTATTCTTGTCAAGACCAAGAAATAGTTTTAAAGACTGCCTGGTGAAACTCTCCAGTCAAATTCAATGACAATATAATAAGATTTCACAATGATTACTCCTCTGCAGTAATCTCAAGAAGAAAATAATATATTCTGCTGATAAAAGGGTTGATAAAGAAACAGATCAAAGTACATCTGTTATTCCCAGCTAGAGTTAAAGTCGTTTTGTCAGATGGTACCAAGACATTTGAGACTTTGGATACAGCTATATCCTTTCTAACATCTAATAACATTTTAGAACAAGTAGACGGTATGGACTGGTGCTTTATGCTGAAAGAAATTATTAGAAAACACTTAATACAAAGAAAAAGAAGACGTTGAAAGACAAATCAATTACATTTCCTTTTTTGTACTTTTCGCAATATCTAAAAGTTTATCCCTTTTATACCTGTTTCAGCATTTAATAATATTTTACAAGTATGACACTTTGGATGCACTCAAGCAAAAGGGACATAAGCTTAAAAGAATAAACAAAGATAAATTGATTTTTTTTCCTTTCTTGTCTCTTCATGTCAATACTTACATCATTATAATTAGTAGTGAACATTTGTTTATATTTTGCACTCAATATACTTTAAGCAGTGAAAACAAAAGCAATTATTCATAAACAATGATCACCCACTAATAGGGACCATGAGCTGGAGTTAGACCATCATGAGACAAGTTAGTTTTACCCTACTGATGATGCGTTGCTGTGATAGAAATCCTGCTCAGTATGAGAGGAACCGCAGGTTTAGACATTTGATGTATATGGTCTATAGGGCTGTATGACAGTGCAGATTTTCTTATAAATAAATGAAGGTTTAGTATATAAGGTAAATAATATTCATAGTAATTTAGTCCTGGATCAGCAAATTACTAGTGTTCTGAATAGTTATAAACTATATGCAATGAGTAAGGGATCCTTGAGCTTGTCTGTGTTTGAAGAATTGCTAAATTTATACAGTTAAAATCTTAAGAAATATGTCTCTTTTTTCTTTTCATTTCTTTAATGGATTAGATTTGAACAGTCTCTGGTATTGTTGCAAAAATGGCTTAGATGTTGCCATTAGTGCTTATAGTGTTTTAATTGTTTAAATAAATATTCAAAATTAGTAAACTCTCTTGCAGTGAAAGATTGAACTGTTTTTTTCTAACTCAAGATCGAGGTATCCTTTCAAGCATTTAAACAATTTACTTACTTGCTTCTTGGCTTTCTGACAAGATCATGAGCTAAAATTGACTTTTTTTTTCATTTTCAGTTTGTTTTCTTCATTTTAAACATTTTATTTTACTGGTAATCCATTTGTGAGTGGTCAAACAGTTCAGACAACAGTACTGCTTAATAATGATGTAAGAATCGTAGTTATAGGTCAAACATCAGCTGTTACTGTTTTTCAGCTTTTTAAAGTGATGAACATTTTTCTGCTAAAAGTTCATTCATGAATTGTCAGGGTTTTCTAGTCATTCATTATATTAAAAACACACGAGTTACTATTTTTTTTCTTATTTAAAGTGACAAGCATAGGGTTTATTTTTATTTATTTACTTATTTATTTTTTGTTGAAACATATAGTCTAATTATTTTAACATGTAAAACAAAAACCCTACTTCTAAGCAATTGCATTTATAAGAATTAAAACTTTTAAAGTTGATAAACATCTTATAGAAATTAGCCTAATTTAAGCCTAGCAGATGAAATATGACAAACGCTAGTTTAGTATTGCCATAAGTGAAACTATGAGGCATATGATTTAACTAGTATCAAAGAAACAAAAAGTTATGCCACATCTCACTGATTTTAACTCTAGAAAACATATAAATGCATAAATAATATATGATTTATTTTATTTATTTATTTATTTAACATTTGTTTACTGGTAAAGTCTGATTTGGAACAAAGCCAATTTTCAATGTAGACCCCAGAAGAAACACTCCAAATGTATGATAAAGAATTATTAAAGACAAAAATATCTTCTGGATCAAGAATACCTGTTAGCTTTATGTCTGAACAGAAATATATTGGTTTGGTGTTTATACACAGGATTGGATGTATCCAAATATGCTAATATTAATTATCATTTAAGTAACTTTTAGTGAGACATGAGAATTACATGTTTCAGAATTATTCAGTTAGTATTATTTTTGCTTAAAGGTATAAGACATTCTACGTTTTGGAGACTATGGTGATGTGATGAAAGGAGGTACTGCCAGCACAGCAACCTGGAATTTTGGAAATAATTATATGCCATTTGTGAATATCAAACTGATTCATACAAGATGCTGGTATTACAAATTAATTAGAAATGTATGTCATATGCATATTAAACTGATTTGTACAGATGTTTATGTTGAAAAGGTATTTGTAAAGTGCTTGTGTTTGAAATGTATGCACAGTGTGCCTTACTGGAGAGAACAGAAATGCACATGCCCTATTGTAACTGTTTAAATGTATGTTTTAACAGAGGGAACTGGAGGGTTAACCTCAGTCCAGCAAACTTTGGAAAATATCTGAAATTAAACCAATGTATAGGTTAGGCCATAAAGATGCTATCCCACAGGTTTCAAGGCAGCCAGAGACACAAAGTCTATACTGGGAAGCTTTCTGTATTGTCTTTGGGGTGAACTAATTACTAATCTTAAAGTGTGGAGGAATGCAATTGTTTTATGACTTCCAGCACCTGCCAAACATCTGACCAGAAGCCCTTTTGTATGTATTTTTACAGGTAGGTGCTAAGTCCTGCCAGCTTCCAGTAGTGGGGATTTTGCATGGGAACTAAAAGTCAGATAACATGAAGTGATGTCATTCTGCAAGCTATCCCAGTATTAATATTTTAGATAATATTTTGAGAAGTCTCTTAGAGAGACTGAATATTCTGTATTCTGGAAATACTGTGTATATACCTGTTATCTTCCCAATGAACTTTCCTCTCAGGTGCCAGTGGTGAGGAGTAAGGTTCCTTGATTACTGGTCCAATAGTGGGATGTCACAGGTGATACTATTAAGTATAGCTGCTATAAGCTCTATACTGATACATCTATGCAATCAAAATATTTTTGTAGTTGCACATCCTGTTATACGCATATAAGTCTATTTAATCATAACTAGCAAAGTCAAAGCATAATACTTTGTATAAGTGCATAGTTATGCTGTTATTATACTTAAAGTCTGAAGGACTGTCTTTTTATATAGTAATACACTTAAATATTTAAAGATTGTTAAAATATTAATGGAAACAGATACGTCTGGTATCAAATTTCATATAGTTTATGTTATAAGATTATGTCTACTTAGGATTAAAGTTATATAACAGTATGAAGAATATACAATTCAAGAGAGTATGATCTAATAAGCTATTTTCTGTACAGAGAAAAAAAAATAGAGTGAATAATAGGTTTTGGGAGTGATTTTTAGAGGGTATGATTGAATTGTAATGCTATTCAAGTGTGGAGCTTTATACCTTAGGGATTTTTCAGACTGTTTTTTTTTACTTCTACATTTAATGTTTTCTTAAGCTAATGTTTATCTGTGGGTGTCTATGAACATTAGTTACAGTGAATTAGAAGATAACTATAAACTGTTATGTTCAGTAATATACCTTTTTTTCCTTTTCTCTGAAAATAATATGTGCATATGACTTAAGTATACCACTAGTAATAATATATTCAAGTAGTGTACCTCCATTAATGTTAATGGTTTAAATAATAGTAGCAAAATGGGAAGTCTATTCAAATATTTAAAAATGCTCAATGCTTATATAGTATTCTTACAAGAAACCCACTTATTACAAGAAGATATAGACAAACTTAACTCTAACAACTATTTTGTATTAGTAAGCTCTCATAATAAACAAAAAAAGAGGGGTAGGAATTTTGTGGAGAAATTCTGCGTTGATGCTCAAAATTATAAATGCATGCTATGATAAATCTGGCATGTTTTGTTTACTATATTTGAATATACATGGAAATATTTACACATTAATTAATTTACATTGTACTCCTGGACTGGGAGTTACAGTGGTCAAACATCAGTTTGAAGACACCATACAACACTCTAAGGGTAGTATAATTTTGGCTGGGGATTTCATTTGTATATTATCTGACAGTGATAGTAATGCAAAAAATAAGGTAGGAAGCCAGCCACATCAAAGGCATTTATTGACTTTATTAGCATGTTTAATATTAAAGATGTAAATGATTATGCTGACTCAAATTCATTTTTTTGCACATTATTCACACTGTCACTGTATACAATCAAGAATAGATGCAGTAGACATTTCAAGAGATATATCTTCAAAACTGGATAAAGTTAAGGTGGTTACATGCCCCTTATCTGATCATAGCACAATTACATTTGACTTTGTAATGAATGCTAAACAAAGTGTAAATATTACTAGAATTCCGTCAAACATAACAAATCTAAAAGACTTTAAGGAATTCTATATTAAGGACATATAAACCTTTCTTAATATAAATCTTACAAATGATATATCAGAATTATATGTATGGGATTCTTTGAAGTCATATTTATATGGCAAAGTTCTAGCTTGGTTTATAAATAAGAAAAAAACAGTTGCATGAAGAAATATTAGACTTACAAATGAACATTGACAAACTAAAGTTAGATATGCAAAAAGGAAATAATAATTTGTAAAAACAACTGGATGAGATGAACCAAAGATATTTACAAGTATTAAAACATAAAGTTATGATTAACTAAGAAAAGATTAAGTCAAATTCTTATTCCATGAATCTGAAACATCAAAGAAGAATAAGAATTAAAATAAGAATGATTATTAAATCTAATCAGATAAAAGAAGTGTATATTCTGGCAGTTAAAAAAGATGTTCTGATTTAGAGGGAGTTTTAGAGTCTTTCAAAGTTAATTAATTCCCAGAACATAGAAAGTGAAACAGAGAATACAATAAAATCCTTCTTTAAGAAATGTATCAAGAAAAAACTGTAGATCAAATTAAGGTAATTGATAAATCAATTACAATGACTGTGATTAAATTATATATTTATATGTCAAAATTTACTAATGCTCCTAGAATTTATATCATTATACCTGAAATGTATAAATTATTAACTAAAGAAGCTTCAAATTTATTGTTAAGAGTATAAACTTTAGTTAAAGAAAATAACATCTCTCCCCTTCTTGGAAATACACATTAATACACCCAATTTTAAAATCATTTAAGGATGCAAAAAATGCTCCTCCTGCAGACCATTATCATTATTAAACATTGATTATAAAGTGTTTATAGTTATACATGCCAGAGAAAAAAATCACTTGATCTCTTTATTAATAGATGAAGATCAAATTAGATTTATAAAAGACAGGATCACATATGATAACATCAAAAAATTCTTACATTAACTGATTGTATTAATTTCACAGACAATAATATGGCTTTAATGAGTTTAGACATAAATAGTGCATTTGATATAGGTCATTGGGATTGCTTGTTGCTGGCATTAGATGAATATGGATTTTTACAAAAGTTTACTCAATAATAAAACATTTATATGAAAAATCTCTAGCTTATATAAAGATTGGGCCATGCACATCTAGAGCTATTATTATTAATAAGGGTACAAAACAACTCCTCTGTTTTCTTTGGTCATTAAATCATTTGCAAGGTGTATTAGGATTTTATTATTTTATTTTTATTTTACATTTGTTGACCGGGATAGTCCGACTAGATGCATGTCCATTTTCAGTGGAGGCCCGGGGAGAAAAGCTCCAAGGGTAAGCAGATACAGCATTACATAATACCAGCATTACATATTACAAACAGACTATTTACAGAGATTACATAAGTAAGCAAGTTAAACAAGTTCCACAGGTTAGAGTTAATCCTATATTATAGGATGAACTCAAATATCAAAATAATTAACTTTACTAATACTTTAGTTTCAAAAGTTCAGTTATTTGCCTTTGATATTTTTATTGACATTGAAAGATCATAGTAAATCATTACACTCATTATTTGAGACAATAGATCTCTTTCAGAGAATTTCTGGCCTTAAATTCAATGAGAATAAAACTATGATATTACTTATAAATTGCAATAAGAAAGACATAACAAAAAAGTTTTCTACATATATAATACCAGATAATAAAATTAATTATTTAGGAGTCACGTTAACAAATTATATGAATGAAATACTAGCTATTAAGTTTAATAATATCCTAAATAAAATTAAATATCTCATGGACAGATGTAATAAATTATTTTTTTTTACTGTGGGGGACAGATATTCCTTAGTTAATATTATTTTCCTAAAAATATTATATTATATACAAGCTATTGCCCCCCCCCCAAGCATTATATACATCAGTTCAATAAATTAGTGTTACATTTTTTACGGTACCATAATAAACCAAAATTACATTAAATAATCATAAAAGATTGGGAAGTTGGGAAAATTAATTTTCCAGACATTGAGATGTACGCCTTATCGTCTATTGTCAACACTTTAAAACTGTGGTTAAACTCTTCATTTTCAGTCAGGTGGAAACAAATACAAGAACAAATTTGGTTACAATCAAATCTTTCATCATTGTCACAATAAAGAAAAATTCTGCCTAACAATTTTTATTGGATGTTTAGAGAATATATCCCAGACAACAAAAATAAACATATATGTTACAAATGTATAACTAATACATTAACTACTTTTAAAAACTTTTTGAATAGAAACCCACATATTAAGGATTGGTCATTCTTATTATTTCTAATTTCATATACACAGAATAATATTGACACTTTTAATATTAACAATATAATTATACTCAGAGGAAAAAAATAATAAAATAAAAATAATTGATGGATTCTGGAAAGATTCTTCAAATGAAACAAATCAGGAATATATTTAATCTAGATAATGAAGTGTATCCATTAATTATGCAACCCAGTACTAAACTTACAGAATTTTTAATTATTATGGGTAACCAAACAGTTCAAGGAAAAAGCTGTCTTTCTAAAATATATAAATTAATTAAGAATAGGAAACCATGTCATAGAGAAAGCTATTGGGATTATTATAAAACCATTAATAATCATCTCCCTAGGGAGTATGATAAAAAAACTTACATTACTTTTCTGAATCAAACTTCTCTTTCATTATGATGGATTCCCACTAGGGGAACAAATATCCTAGATCTAGTACTCACAAATATAGAAGAGTGCTGTGCCCCCTCCCCCATGTGATGTTCTTGCTGGTAAGATCAGATCACAAAGCAATGTCCCTTGAAACAAAGGCAAAATTAGTCCTCTCACCTATCCCCAAAAACTTTAAGAACTTCTCTAAGGTAAATTACCCCATGTTAAGGGACATTATCACTAGATTTCAAGCTCTCACAAATCCAGAAAACACAGAAACTTTTGCAGAGGTGTACACAATGGCCCTGTATGACCATATAAACAACTGCATAGAAACGTCAATACCAGACCAAAATAAATCCAGGTCAAACCGCAAAAACAAGTCACCCTGGGGACCCGGGTATTAATAGGTTGTACAACAAAAAAAAAAAAAAAAGAAAATCCTGTTGAGAAGGAAGAAGGAATGTGCACAACACAGGACAAAGTCCTTCATTAGTCTGAACAAGTGAATCATGGAACTACTGAAGTCTCTGAAAGCAGACTTTGAGGTAAAGATATGCTCCAAACCTAAGGATAACCATAAGGCATTTTTCAGTTATATTTGCAGTCTTAAGGGCAACACCTGACAATGTGCAGAATTAGATGTAGATGGCATCACCTATACTCAGCTGGAAGATATAGCAAATCTGCTGGCTAACAAATTCAGCTCAAATTTCACCTCCAGTTCTCCTCCAAGAAATACCTTCTACTACTCCTTCTCCAAGTATCACCAAAGAACAGTTTGTCACTACAATCTCTAAAGCTAAAAACACAGACCCAGTGGGACCTTACAATATAACAGGTTGCTTCTTAAACGGCTTAAATCAGGAGTTATCACACCCATTATGATCTCTGTTTAACAACAGCCTTATGACTGGCTTTGTCCTAATAGAGTGGAAAACAGCAACATTCATCCCTCTGCTTAAAGGGGGACCATCTACTGACCCAGGAAATTACAAACCCATAGGTTTGACTAGTCTTATATGTAAGGTCATGGAAAGAATAATCATCAACCTGTTAAATAATGACATAGGAAACCTCTAAACACTGGACATGACCCAATTCAACATTGTCAAGGGCAGGCCATGCCTACTGAATCTGGTGAATTTCTTTAAGAAAGTCGCTAAGACCAAGGATGAAGGTAAAACAGTACATACCACTTAACTCGACCTGGCCAAGGCATTTGACACAATTCTCCACTCAGGTATTATAAATAACTCACAAAACTGGGCATAAATCCCTACATCACCAAATGGATAGCCATTTGGCTCATGGACAGGACATGTGTGGTTAAAGTGGATGAATCCAGATCCAACAAGAGGCCAGTTAGTACCTAGTACTAGGAAAAATGCTGTTTGGAATATACTTCTCTGATGTTAAGGCTAATGTGGAAGGCATCTGGGTGACAAAGTTTTCCAATGACTGCAAGCTGGTGGCAATAAATGAATCCCCCAGTGATGTAGATTTCCTTCAGGAGGGTTTAGATCAGAAATATTATTGGTGCCAGAACCATTGCCTAAAATTAAATGTTCAAAAATGCATTATCATACCCTCTGGGAAGTCAAATATCCCTACAAATTACAACATCAATAGCACACCCCTATGAGTGAGAGATCTAGGTTCACAGATAGATAGTAGCCTGAACTTTAACATCTATGTGTCAAAAGTGTAACAGTATTGAAGAAGTCCTATGTGGAACATCTTATAAGTAAAGGTATGACATCAAGATCTAAGGAAATTGTAGTCCTGCTGTATCAGGAAATATGTATGCAGTCCTATGATTGCAGATCAATGCATGTAATCAATTTTGATGAAGCCCATACCTCCTTCAGAACAGAAAATATGCAATCTTGGAACACACTGATTTTTATAAATCATTTGGTAAGCATGAAGCATTTTCCTTGTTTTACTGTCCACATGATTCAATATCTTTTGGGCCCAGTCAAGCACCCCAAAACTGTAAGTCAGAACAGGAAGAGCAAATTGGTTTATACCTTGAACTTTGTACCTAGATGCAGAGCTGTTTTCAGTATTAATATTAGTCTTCTAAAATATTGCTTACTAAATTTTATTTACATTTGTCCATGTTTTATCATTGATCCTTCATCAGTTCCTGAAAATGTATACACCCTTTCTCACTCAAGTTCTATCATATCACATTCCTGTCCCAGAATGATATTTTCTTGGTGCTGCAGCTTTGCTATTTTAAAGATTGCTTTTGAACATTTGTGAAGACTAAGTGACATTCTTAAATCATCTGAGAAAGTTTTGGTCACTTGGAGTTGTGCTTTCAGTTCCTCCTCTGATGAACTATACAGTTTTAAATCAACTACAAAATAAGATGAGAAGTTTTTACATGTTGTTGTTTTCTTGGAGCCAAATTGTAACCATGACTTAATCTATTAAGTAGACAGCTTAATGGGTTAAGGGCAGGACAAAAGAGCAGCGGTGACAAAGAGTCACACTGTAATAACCCACTTTATATTTTTATCCCTGGGAAAATAATTTGCCCTTTATCATGGCTTAGCTGCAAAGTGCTTTGTCACCCAATTCATGGTCACTGTAACATAACTGATCAATGTAGGGTGCATTTTATACATTTGTAAGCACTCTTGTATTCATGAATGTGGGATGCAGTCAAATGCTTTTTTGTAGTCCTATCCATGCCATACTTAGATTCTTCCCCTTTTTACAATTCTCCATTATGATCTTACTTAACAACAAACTATTCTTTTTTCCGTAGGACTGTCTTTTTTTACCCTTTTGCTCAATTGACATGATTGAGTTTTTTTCTAAATACTATAAACTCTTTCAGTATTAGTTCCAGTTTATAGTTTATACATCACTGGAAAGCAAATTACTGGTATATAGTTTTTAGGATATCTTGGAAGTTCACACTTAAGGAGGAATATCATTTTTCCTCTTGTTAACCTGGTCGGCATCTGTTTGGAGTAAGCATATAAATAGTTCTTATTCATGTCTAAATCTTCATGTAAAGATATAATTACTTTTAGCCAGAATTTAGGTACTACATCTGAACCTGGGGTTTTCCATTCAGAAGATTTTCTTAATTTTGTTTTGAATTTCTCTGGCTGTTACTTCATCCCATTTCATATCCTGTACATTTCAACTACTTATTCTTTCTTTTACTTCTTCTATACAGCCAACATCTTTGTTATGTTCCACAGGATTGTCATAGACATTCACCCAAAATTATATATTTCTGCTTTTTTGGTGGTGTTTCTATTCCTTTTACCTTGTTTTGCAGTCATTTTAAAAAACTTTTTGGATAATTAATAAATTGCTTATTTTGTGCCTATCCTTTATATTCTGCATATTTTCTAAGTTTTCTGCCTGTGTTGATATCTTTACTTTATTATTTGCAATAATATAATGTATGATAGATCCTGGTCTGTTCTGATACTGTACATTGCTTTTATTATGTTTAACATGCTAAGTATTTTTGTTGATTTGTTTTATCTTCTGTACACTTCTAACAGGGACACTTCTTAACTGCTTCATAGTTTTATCTCACTGCAACTGCCATGATGGCATTTGATTTCCCACCTTCCTTTCCCTTACTGCCCGTTGTTTTTTTTTGTTTTGTTGTGGTAATACTTTATGTGTTATTAATTTAGCTGCATGGCAATATATCCTTTTAACTTCTGTTATATTGCATGAGTTTCTGTGAACAGTCTTGATTACTGTGTTTATTTGTTTTATCAAACTTCTAATATTTGGGGTATTATTGACTTTTTGTAGTCTATTTCTTTCACTGATCTTAATATGTTTATCCATTTCTATTAAATCAAGCAATTCTTCCCTTAGATCATTTCCTTCTAAACTAAGGGCACATTCTTTGTTTTCTGTTTCTTGTGGGCTTTCTTCAGAAAGGGCTTAGTCATGCATAGCCCAATGGTATACATCAAAAATAGACGTAAACCAAAATTGTTGTGAGTGCTTTCATTTTTTATTATCATATCAAACTTCCTCAGACCAAACGTATTTTAAAACACAAACTCACAAACTTTATCTTATTATTTTAAAGGGTTATAAATTTACAGTTAAGAAGACACAGGATGTGAAGTTTATTAATTCTTTTGCAGTTCCTATATGTAGAGACGTTGCTAATATTAGGGAAATTGTCAACAATAATCGGAACATAGTATTTGGCAATAAAGAATAATCTAATATTATTGGTGAAATTCCTAATTTTACTTACAAAAAATGTGCCAGTTTATTTAATGATTTTAATAAGAATAGATATACTTTTAGTAGTAGTACTTTTAATGAACTAAATAATACATATAAATATCATAGCTGCAAGTTATGCAAGTATATCTCTAAAACTAATTATATAATTATGATGTTTTTAGGTAATGTTTTATATGTAAATAATAGGTACTCCTGCAGATCTAAAAAAGCAGTTTATCTTGCGGTCTACACTTCTTGTCCAGCTTTCTATGTCAGCAAGACTAATAGAACCTTAGCAGAACATATATATGAAAGGGTCTAACTAATATTGTTGAAATTTCACTTCATCAAACTTTAGACACATGAAACAGCTTTGCCAAAAAAGGACTTTATTGAATGTTCCCATCACTGGAGTTTTACTCCAAGAAAGGAGACGCTATGTTATCACGATATGTGCTAAGATATGGCATATTGGTACCTTCGGTCCAAGTCAGTTAGTCTGTGGTAAATTCATTATGGCATGCTGGGTCTCAATATGTTCAAGTAGGCCCACATATATACAACATATAATCCATCAGGTGCATGAAGACTGACAAAATAAAAGTGTTATTCATAGGAAACATAGTAATCATTTCCAGTACGCAAAATAACAGTTATGAGAAATTTTGGCACTAAATACAGTTTTACTGAGTCTTTAAGTAACTGTTTCTACTTCATAGCTTAGGGTCTATGTCAGAACAATGAAAACTCAAACTCTCAAATGCTCACATGAGCGAATAATCAGAAACTCAAAATTACTATTGTGGGGGGCTTCACCCCCCACACCCCCGCTAAATATATTCCTACTCCGAGATCACACTACAGTGAGGAAAGGGCAAATATTCTGATCTTCCCTGGACTGCGATCCCAAAAAAATCAACATTGACTTCCTGATTTTTCACTCATGTGAGCCGACATTTTGCGTTTTCATTGTTCGGAAGTAGACCCGTACCTTATGCTTTATATTCAGAATATCTGGATGACATTACAATAATGAATGACATTACAATAATGAAGAACAAATTTCACACTAGGACAAATAGCCCTAGTGATTTATGATAATGCAGATATATTAACTGTGTAGTGTAGCAGCATTTCTCTGAAGGAAATGTTTACAAAAATGTTAATATAGGAGATATTATGGAAGCATATAACATTACTGATACAACAATAATGGATCTTTTTTCTCTCTAGGTTTTTAATATAAAAAATTGTGATTTTTTTTTTTTAATAATTAAGAATTCAAGGATTAAAATCTTCTTCAGAACACCAATGCACAAGTCCATTGACAGTGAAAGGAGACCAATTTCTAAAACTAGTAGGTAAAATAATATTCATATATTAGGAATTCATCTTATTTTAAAGAATACAATTAAAGATATGAAAGTCATTGAAAACAATATCCTTCTTATTACAGATATGTATTGTTAGCTTTTGCTTCACATTTCTACACATGTAACATAGTAAAAATCCTGATATTAAATGTTGAAAAGGTGTCTGATAACAGAGTAAGATGGCCTGTAGGATTGTGAAAACTGATATTAGAGAATAACTTTTTAGATTTGTTGATAAGTATTTTAATAGTTTTCTGGCATAGCAATAATATTAGCTAACACACTAGCTCCTTTATATCACTGACAGGAAAACACAAAGGGTACAAGGCAGTAGATGGACAATTCCTTCCAAAATCCCTTGTGGTCAGAGCTGGGAAAAATGCAATGAGACAATTAGAGATGTGAAGTCTAATGTAAGAAGAGTAGGAATAATTAAAGCTGCTAACCAAAGTCTGCTATATGCCTGTTAAGTACAACAAGCATGTTGAAATGCATGGAAGTGCAGAAAAAATATAGCTGTAATTGGAGTGGCTGCAATTGTACAATTTCTCTGATTTAATGCACCTAGCGGTTTTATAATTCTGAGATGGAAGTGTTATTTCTTTGCAGGGAAGAACTGGATGAGTTATTCATTAAGACAGAAGACAGTAGTATAAACGTTTGACTGTGTTTTTCACATGCAGTAAGGATACCATCACAATTCATAGACATCAATTATCCTACCATCACATCAGGGATATGGGACTCTAGCACAGATTGTACTCACAACAGTGCCACATATACATTCATCTTCACTGTTAGGATTTCCTCACATTAGTTCTAGAAGTGATGCTATACACTCTGGTAGCATAGGGGTTGACTGTTCACCCACTAGATGATTACTGTTACCCCTAATGACATACTTCCCATTTGTTGCCATTGTGTGACACAGACTTCATCTTTGTTTACGATGCATCCCATTCTCATTAGCATAAGTATACATAGCCTAACAACATTTATCCTGTGGGAGTAACAATCAGTGCAAACAATGATATGTAAAAGTTTCAGCAGACATCATCATGATTTTAAATTTTTTTATATGACCAAATGATTTAAAGTAGGGAATCCAGTACAGCTGAGACCCCAGATGGGTGGGGCTCTATTACATCTATATGTGTGGGGCAAGAAAGAGTGTCTGACACATTATGACACATTATGTTATTGTGTAGAGTAACCCTGAGAGGCAGGGCACTGCCCCATATGCATAGTTTTATAAACTCATTCACTGTTTGTCATGTCTGTAATGATGACAGTGCTTAGCCTGCGTTTATTAAGCAAAACAACTCTGATTCTCACTGCAGGTGGTCACATCTGCTCCCACATGAAGCTTAAACATCTTTGTCTGCATAGGCACTGTGTAGCTAAATATTTGCAGGTACTCCATGGATTATAGCAACATTCTCTGTGGTTTGGGAATGTTTGGGAATTGTGTAGAACTATGATATATAATTCGTATGAGGTATAAACCCTATACATTCACATGGTTTGTCTATGGATATCTGACTTAGTCTTCAGCAAATAGGTTACAATATGACCGAGAATAATAAGTTAGGTTTTGCTCAGACATAGTACACTGAATACACATTCTGTCTATTTTCGCAAGTAGGTTTATTTTCTGTATTTTTAATTACATTGGTACATTTTTCATTCTACAATGTCAGTCATATAAAGCAAAAATTGATATCATTTAGAAAGATGTATAAGGAACCTATTTTGTACTGACATGCTTGTGAATGTGAAATAAGAAAATGAAACTGCAGCAATATGACTGAGATTTATAGAATAGTAAATTTTTTATTTTAATTAGCTGACAAACCTAAACTCCCAAATGTTTTCTGTTGTAGAGCAATTCTTTATTACTTTCCATGCAAATTAACCTTTATTTAAGTGTCACAAAGTAAGAAAATGAAATATAAATAAAAATGACT
>NC_056735.1:1360105270-1360215270 GCF_019279795.1 Protopterus annectens
ATATGGACTCAAATACTGATTCTACACAGAAGGTGAACTAGGGAACCGGCTGCAATGAGGCATCAAGTTTAACCTAACTTACGTGTCACTATGGTGCAAAAAATACATTAAACAATGATTATAAAAGACAGAATGAAAAATAAAATAGAATATGACAATACCTTTGTTATGCTAGATTGCAAGGTGCTGATATATAGTGTAAAGATCAGATACTGAAAAAGTACAAAGACAGATACTGATAGCAGATAAATTTAGCATATGGAAAGCCCATATGATGCGATTTATATGGTGTCTGCAAAACCTCTCTCTCTACACACTCACACACACACACACATATATACCTATATACACACATATATACCTATACACACACACACACACACACACACACACACACACACATATATGTCTATACACACACACACACACACACACACACACACACACACACACACATATATATGTCTATACACGCACACACACACACACACACACACACACACACACACACACACACACACACACACACACACACACACACACACACACACACACACATGGTTGCTACATACACTCATATTATTTTTTTATCCATTGATCTTTATTTATCATATACCCAAAACATACCACTGTAGCCTCTTTGCAGCCATGTCCTGGTTACAAAATACAAAGTTGCACAAACTGCATAAATCATATAGAAAAGTGTGTCAGGAACTATTGCATATAATATGATGAGGTAATTTCCCACATAATTAGCTAATGCTAACAATGTGCAGATTCAGTTCAACTAACAGTTTGTAATACTTAGAGAGTAAAAGAAGCAAACAGGAATAATGGAGAGTTAAAGGAACAGAATATAATAAGCAATAATATTAAAGCATGTAGTTCCTTTCAGAGTTTTGGCAGGACTACAGACCTAGTATCAGTAATGCTTAGTGCAGGTCAACTTTGGCAGTCAGCATTATGATAACTACAGCTCTACAAATCCATTTTTTATTGTATAGTTCAGATTGCATAAGGTAGTCTCATCTTAATGGTAGAAACACATCAGCTGAGGAATATAGGGAAGGGCAAGTAAAATACAGAGTAAATAATTTAGGTTATGGCTCCCATCTAATTCCATATTAACTAAAGCTGCAGCTGTGATCTGAACTGTTCAGTAAGGAAACTAACACAGGGAAGACATAGTGTGTTTGGCAGGGAGTTTGAGATGGATGGCCATAGATGGGAGAAAGCCCTGTAAACAAGCACAAACTAAAGAGTTAAGGTCAAGTAATAAGAGTGAGAGTGGATGGATCCAAAGATCTAAGAGACCTGGAGAATGTTTTAACATTGAGAAGGTCATATAACACCTTCCGCTGATCCATCAGGGGCATTTTATCAATGAGTGTACCAATGAGAAGGGTGATTCTAAGGGGAAATGGAAATCAGGCAATTTAATTGTAATGTCCTACTGTAGCTATTTACCTCCATTGTGAAATGACATGTGGGGTCCTACACTGATTTTAGTTTTAGTGTACTTTTGGCAGAGGTAGAGTCTGTGATGGGAAGGGAGTATTCCAGTACATACTGTAGCACTTCTGTGTCTACTGCTGGCCTACCCTGCTTTGTTAGAAGATTAGAAATTGGAAGTGTGTGTGTGTGTGTGTGTGTGTGTGTGTGTGTGTGTGTGTGTGTGTGTGTGTGTGTGTGTGTGTGTGAGTGGGTATGGTTGTTTGTGTTTCTGTGTATCTAAAGAAGGACATGCACATACGTACATACATACATACACACACACAAACACATATGCAGACACTCTGACACCACACAAAGTGACACACAAAAATACATTAAAATCCCTGACGCTTGCTGAGGGGCAAGCCTCCTGTGGTTGAACAGTGAAAGTGATTTCAGATCTATCTCATTTTTTTAATCAATGGTCTCCTAAGCTGTTTATTGCCCAGAGGGGATCCCAGTAGTAGGCAATGCTGTCTTAAAGGAAGCTTTTCAGGATTACAACCACTCTTTTTATAGCCAGACTGAGAGTATTTATAACCTGCAGGAATTCTTGGCTGCCTTTCTTGCACATCCAGTCAAACCAGAGATACACCTTTTGTCATCCATCATATCCAGTAAGCAGAAATGGAGCTTGCCATATCCAAAGTGACACCCCACAAACTCATGGATTTCCCCCAAAATTCTTTAAGTGGGGCAGGCCTGAAGATTGGTATCTTTTCACACAGGTATACAATTCCTGCAATTTTAGTACTGTTACTGATTTAAACAGCAAGTAAACCTTAATAAGTCTTATCCCAATATGATATGAAGGTTGATCGGAACTAGGCTACTTCCACCCCATTTCTGTCATTGGTGTGGATTTTAATATATTTAATACGCTTCTTCCATCCAGGCTGGATAGATTTTTGCCTTCGTTGATCCAGAGAGGACAGAGCAGACTGTACTCTTTGACAACCCAAATTGATACAGTTAGGTGGGACTTTTATTTTAGTTTTTTTCATTTAGTATTTGTGGTGAGCCCTTCATTGAACAAGTGACGACTCTATATACCTCTCCATCCTTCGGGTGATGTTTAATAGAGAGCTCTCAGAAACTGGCAGCATTGAGAAGAGAAATAGACAAAGTTGGCCCAAAGTTTTTCTGGTGGGTAAAATGAGAACAGAGAGGGCCCTGAGTACTTTTTTTCTTTTTGTGGATGATTGCCTGCTCCACAGTAGTAATTTACTTGGCAAATGAGATTGATATCCATTTCCCATTGCTGCAAAGTAGTAGAATCCTAATAGAATACAGCTATTCCACTGTGTCTTTCTACTGATCCATAGTGTGCAATGTGTTTATGGGTAGCAGAAGGAATAGAGACACTAACACCCAAGCTGGTATCATAGAAATGTAGTCACCTGTCAGACCTTGAGGATGAATTTCCACTTCCTATATCTAAAAGACAATTGGCCATCTAGGGAACACTGAATATGTCTGAAGTAAATAACAATTGGTTACCTTTGGGTATCAGTCACAACTGCCTGTTCATTTGGCTTGATATGCTGCAAATTACCTTTTCCAGTCTTTCACTGACACCAGCCTCTGTGATATAGTGGGACTAATAGACAAACAGTGCCATGACTGTATAGTAGCTGTTATACTGGTTTCCATTAATCTGCCAGTGGTCTACAACTTCATTAGCCCTGCACGTATAACATTTCTTGGTTCTGAGACCTGGACTAGATAATAGTGAACCAGACATGGAAAACACAATGTTTAATAACAGATTCTGCAGTTACAACACCCCAAGCCTTCCCATAATAAGATATAAAGGGAAATGTTATTAACCCATTCTAAATTACCATATAATGTCCTTTAGCCTAGTAAAACAGAAAATAACCTTATTTATTTATTTATTTATTTATTCATCGGATTTGTTTACCAGGAAAGTCCACTGGGGCTAAAAGAGTCCATTTTCAGTGGATACACGGGGAGAAAAGCTTTGACAAGAACATAAATACAGAAAATATTAAACATTAATTGGTAAAAAAGTAGAGACAGTGTTACACATAGTGATTGCAGTATATACAGAATATATACATAAAAGCAGGAATTCTGTTGGTTGCCAGATGAATTCAGTCAGAGAGGTATAAACAGAGATATATTAATCGGCATTATTGTACCAGTATCAACAAGTGATAAAAATAATAATTATGGAGAAAATATCATGAGTCAGCAGTAGAAAAAAAGCAGTTTAATATTCATATAAGGAGAAGGAGGAGGTTAGGTTATAGAACAGGTACACAGCCAGGAAGAGTTAAGATGATTTTGCAGTATTTGTTTGAAGGTGGTGGTGCTGCCTGTGTTTCTTATAGAAGGTGGAAGTGAGTTCCATAGTTTGGCGATGATGGAGTAGAGGAGTTGACCAGCAGGTAAGGTGGGCTTTTTTGACTTTCTATATGTCAGAATATGAATTTCAGAGTGCATTTCTGGACATATACATATAGATGGTCTGGAGAGTGGTGATATGGGCAATCCTAACATGATTTACTTCATATTATTAAGGAGATCGCCCATGTACAGGTGACCATACATTAAGACAATTTTGTAAGGTGATTTGAACTAATATCTGGACTACATACCAATAAATGTGAATGCAAGGTTTAGCTTGTCATGGCATAGATTTCTATACACTTGCCAGATGATAACTACTGACAAAATGCTGTTGTATCATGTAAATGTGGCCAGTAATGAAATAAGTAATCAGTAAACTACATAAAATATAGTTCTTCTGTAACATCAACACAATGGTTTGGAAGGACAGGTATATCTTGGAGAGGATACACTGCTATGGAACAGAATCCCCATCCACATAAAACAAAGTTCATCCCTGTCCACATTCAAGTGCAACTTAGGTCTATGGATGGGAAACAGAAAATTTACACCAGAACTACCCCTGTACTACTAATAGATAGACACAGTTCCTAAATGCTTTACCCCAGGCATGGGTCCCCTCAAATTAGCTATGGTATGATCCCAGTTATTAGGATTAATACATATAATTATCAACCATCTGACGTGTACGGTCAATCTCTAATGAAATAGGATAGGTTAGTTACAGCACAAAAAAGTAAATTGTCTAGGCTTAAAAATTTTCCACAAGGGCAGCTAGCCTAGCAATTATTTATGAACTTATGAACCTATAAGAACACTAAGCTTGATTTACATACCTTGTGCATCTGTTGCTGCGATTTACTGGGATCTACAAATAATTTCTCTGACAGAAAAGCAGATATAAACTTGATTGATGTAATTTGTACATGCAATTCAGAGATCCACAAAGCACTAACAGCACATGCATGCTCAAAATAAACAGAAGTGCCTGCAACTTGCTATTGAAAGCTGACCTAATACAAATTTGTTTCTTTATACTTTTTTATTTTAATGTAATGAGTTGTGTCTGAATAGGGCCATAGTGGTTCATCTACCCAACCTACAAAATTATACAAAGCAAGCAAACATATAAAGAAATAACCTGTGATTGCTCCATTCTGTGTTACTTCATGCTAAAAAGATAGTTTGTATTCAGAGAAACAGTTTACAAAGCAATGCTACCCAACAAAGAGACTAAATACATCCATGCAATTCCAGTGGTAACTAGGTGAAAAGTCCACCTAGCAAAGTAATACTTTCTGCAACTTGCTCAAATGATAATGTTTGAAGAAGAGATCAATGTAATCAAATTGAAAACAACAGCACAAAGTCCGTAAGAGGTCCATAGTCTTAACCCTAAAACTTCACATCAGCAGTTCAATAATGTATGGAAATTTTTCACTACAGACTGAAGTAATATCCTTATCAGTACACAAAGTCAATTACTTTACAAAGGCATTCTGCTGTCAACTGGAAAGTGCAGGGTTAAAGACCAGTATGTGAATGATGCCAAGCTGGTTAATATATCATACTAGACATCGACAAGTTGTCTTTTAGGTTACAGACTGTGGAGCAAAGGAAAACAAACGCAGCTCACTGATAATGCTGGAGAGGAGAACATGATGAATAACATTGTGATGGGGAAATAAAAGTAAACCTTTCATGGTAAACTGAAGCATTCAGCCTATAAGATCTTAAGAGGTAGTGTTCTTAAGGCATGTCTTTTGGAGATGTACTGCACATTACAAGTCATTTTTTCAGCAGCTAAGACTTGCATCATTTCTTAAATAAGTCTCTTTGGAATGTTTAAAATATTTTTTTGAGAAAATGTATTTGTATACGTGGGGGGGAGGGATGATCACCCAGCCTCAAAAACATCTTAAAGCAGATATCTTGCCCTCTCTACATTTTTGTTTACCCGTGGATAATAATTCTCAAAACTGTTAGAAACACTTCTTCTTAGCACAACAAATAGATGCTTACAGCCTGATTGTAGTCTAAACAGAGGTATGTTTATTTTTCCTTAATTTTGAAACACACTGCACCTAGCTTGTGAGGTTTAAGTCACCAACTGTTGACAACTTTAAACTCAAGCCTTCTGTGTCTTTGAGATACCTTATAATTTTTTTATTGAATTCCAGTCTCTTTGACGTGGTTTACTTACACACCTGCAGAGAAGTGACACAGCTGCTGCAATGTCTGGATGTCCAGTGGTTGCAATGTACAGATGTGCCCCCACTGCTTGTCTGTACTACTCATTGGCTAGTAGATCTTCCTCTCCTTCAAACTTTGGATAAGTTATATCCATGGGTGTGCTTGCATCTTTAGCCTCAGCCATGTTGAAGCGTTGAAGAGCTAAATCAATTTCTGCACATTGGTTCAACAGAAAACTGCTGTCCTCCTCACACTATATGTTAATTTCTAGGTAGTATGTCTCCTCACCAAGATCTTTAGTCTCAAAGTGTTAATTGAGTGCTGTTATTAACTTTACAATTTCATCATTACTTTTGTAAGCAACAATGAAGTCATCCACATAGACTAACAAATACATCCATTCAGCAGCTATACCTTTAGATGATAAGCATGGATCGGCTTTCCTTTGCATGAATCCTTCATCTAGCAGAACTTTGTTTACTTTTGAGTTCCACGCTTGAGTTGCTTGTTCAAGACCATACAGGGATTGTTGCTCTTTTCACATGTTCTTCTGAAGATGTTTATATTTCCTCTTTTATATCTACATTAAGAAAAGATCTTGATATTGTGATGCTTCACAACCATTTTCTGTAAATATTGTGATGCTTCACAACCATTTTCTGTAAAGCCACCACTGTCATCAGTGTTCTGAAAGTACTTTATTTTGCAACTGGAGCAAAAGTAGCATCATAGACTTCACCAAATTTTTGTGAGTATCCTTTTACAACTAACCTTGCCTTGTACCTACAGACTTTCCTTTCAGAGCCACATTTCACTGTAAAAACCCATTTACATCCAATTACATGTTTACCTTGAGATAGCTCTGAAAGTGTCCATGTCTGGAGTTCATTGAGTGATGTCATCTCTTCATCAGCAGATCTAATCTACATTTGCTTCTCATGTGGTGGTTGTTTTTGCATCTCTTCCCATAAACACAGCTCAGCCTGAACTGCTGTGCGAGCCATATAAGACAAACATTTAGGTGGAATACCTTTATTGCCTCTTCTTGTTTTCCTGACTGAAGTCATTTGTGGTTCAGCATATTCTTTATCAGTTTTTGAATTGTCTGCAATAATTTATATTTCTTTGTAGCTTTGTTCTTTTTTTTTTCTTATGACACAGATATAGATTTTTCTCAGACTGAACAGTTTGTGTCAGTTCCTGAAACTGAACACACTGAACTTTCATCAACAAGCACACTTTTGCTGACTGTTACCTTGTTTGTGTCTGGATGAAGAATTCTGTATCCTTTTTGAGACTCACTGTAACCCACAAGTACACCTTTCTTTGCAGATAGAATATACTTTGTACATTTCTCCTTTGGAATATGCACATAGGTTTTACTTCCAAAATTTTTGATTTGTCTCAAATATGGTTTCTTTCTGTTCCACAGTTCATATGGAGTTTTCTGTGTTGTTTTTCCTGGCAAGCAATTTTGGAAATAGTATCCAATCATGATAGCCTCTGCCCAGCATGTGGCTGGCATATCAGCATTGAAAAACATGCTCCTTCCACTATCACAGAGAGTTGGATTCATTCTCTCTTTGCATCCCTCTTTTGATCTGGGTTATATGGTACGGTGGTCTGAAACATAATTTCATGCTTTCTGAAAATGGCTTATGCTATGCCACTTGTATATTCAGACCGGTTGTCTATGCATAGCACTATTGGCATTCTGCCAGATTTATTAATTATTTGAGCTAGATACTGTTCTAACTTCGCTGGCACTACATTATTGTTGTGCAACAGGTACATTGTGGTGCACCTGGAGTAATCATCAATGAAACTATGAAAATACCTCTACCTTCATGGAGTCATGTTTTTCATTGTACTGCGAAGATCTGAATGAATTAAGTCCAGAGGTTTTTTGAGTTCTGCTGCTGTTCTGCTTTGGAAAAGGCTTTCTCATCATTTTCCCTTAAGGCAGCTGGTACATTTCATTATTTGATCACACTGGTTAATTTTTATACCACTTGCAAAGTTACTCTCAACTATTTTCCTTATTGTTTCAGGACTTATGTGCCCAAGACATCTGTGCCAAGTGTGAATGCAGTTTGAATTATTTTCCTCTTTGGCTGTATTAACCATTTCACTGCAGTTCAGCTGATACAGTTCATCTGTGATTTTGGCCTCTGTGAGTAAGCTACCACTTTTTGTGATAAGTCACTACATTGCCTTGGTTTGTAAGCTTCTTCACTGACAATAATTTACTTTCAAGATCAGGTACACACAGAACATTTCTTACATGTGATATTCTGAGAGATAGGACAGTAAATAAAACTGTCTCTGATTCCTTCTAACTTTATTAGCTGCCCATTAGCTGTGGTGATTTTTTTTCTGTTTTGCTTGGATAGAGTTGAGTGAAGCAATTTTCTTTTGTTGTGACTTGTAGCTCCTGAATCAACACACCATGCCTGCACAGATGAGGTGCCATATTCGGGCTCAAACGCATACTGAGTGTCTGAAGTGACATTTGCTTCTTACTTTACATTCTTAGCTTGTTGTGATTTAGCTTGTCTTTGCTTTCTAGCTTTCTGGATTCTGTAATCTGCCTTTAAGTGACCTGTTTTTTTACACACAAAGCATTTATGTGTTTTTAGCTGCATATTACTGTTTTTATTTCTGTTTTTTATCTTTAAAGCAGCCTCTGTACTGAACATACTTTCACTGTTTATGCTTTCTGTGTTGCCCTTGTATTCATCCACAAGCTTGCCTTTAGCATACTCTAATGTCGGCTCATCATCTGGATGTGCATCAGCTGCTGTAACAAATGTCTCATAACTTTCAGGTAGACTACTAAATAAAAGTGATGCAATGTGAAAGTCTTTCATATCCTCCCCAATACCTCTCAGCCTTTTTAACCCTTTCTAGGGCATACCTTATATAATCCTGCATATCCTGGTCTCTCATCATCTTAGTCTGATATAGCTTCCTAATTAAATAGAGTTTATTGCTGAGATTAGCTCTTTCGTGTACCTTTTGAGGTTCCTCCCACATTTTTTAGCGGTTTCACAGTTGCATATATGTATAATTTGATCATCATCTATACAAAGGGAGATTGTGCTCTTGAGCTTTTTGATCATATTCTATGCACTCATCCATGGGTTCAGCCAGTCTGACTTCATTTCCACAGTTCCACGTACCTTCTCTTATTAGAAGCATCCTCATCTTGAAGTTCCAAGACTGGAAGTTCTGATTTGTCAGATTAGCTACCAAAAGCTTTGCTGAAGAAATGTCAGTAGTCATCTTTACCATTTTTCTCCTTACTTTATCTGTCACTGTATTTTGCCATTATTTGCTATAGCTGGTTGTATCTGGGTGTCAGGTCCCATAACCTGCTAAAAAAACTTCTTCTTAGCACAACAAGTAGATGCTTACAGCCTGATTGCAATCTAAACCAAGGTACATTTATTTTTCCTGATGTGATGATGAGGGCAAGTACCTGCATAGTCAGCTTGAGCTTTGTAAAGAAAAATATGTCCTTTGAATATCAAACTGATTTATACAAGATGCTTGAGTTACAAATGTATTAGAACTGTATGCCAGTTGTATATCAAACTGATTTGTACAGATGCTTGCATGGAAAAAGAATTTGTGAGGTTTGCTTGTGTTAACATGTATTAACAGTGTACCCTGCTGAAATGAAAATAAATGTACATGTATTAGAGGATACTGGCACAACAAAAGGGTAACCGTCTGGCTTATTTTAAGAAAAATAAGGGAAATGTAAATGAGCTGTTAAACAACTAGAATTGCATCCCCACCGTTCTGAATAGGACTGGAGATGTTATTTCTGGGAGAAGCCTTTGTTCATTAGCTCAGTAAAAGAGAGGAAGTTCAGGGACACTGTCATAAACATTTAGATGTGTATAGCAATCTATGCTAAATTCTTGTCTCAGCTTGAAAGGAGATATTGTGGGAAGCTAGAGTCAGGTGACTAGATGAGACAATTCTGCCAGCCATCTTGGAAATTATATTTTAGATATTAAAAAGAGAAATCTCAGATTATTGAGTATTCTGTTTTGGGGTGCCAGACTACAAAGACCCTCACCCACAGCATCTCACCTTGCAGTAGTAAGTAACTTAACTAGGGGACACTAATTCTTTTTGATCAGTCAGGAAAATAGTGAAGCTTAGTTTATTGAGGGTTTCTCTTTATTCATATGAGTCTGTCCATCAGTGTTAATTTCAATATTTTCTGTGATTTAAACTCTGTGGTTTACTGTAGATATATATTGAGAATTTCATGCTCTTATATTATTTATTATTAATTATATTTAAAGCTTTAATTGTGGCTGGTCCTTGTAAAAAGTGCTTAACCTTTGAGAGTGCTTATATTTATTTGGTGACAGTGCTTGGGCCACTCCAGAAGGCCTAGCCATCTTAATGAACCACTACCAGTTGTGTTAATATAAATACTACACAGTATAATTGGACACCCTTTGTTAAGGGCCTTAGAATAGCTGATTGTGGAGTGTCTGGTCCCAGTGAAAATTAATTTATAGTCTGGACAGAAGGAGGCATACCTATTAAATCTGTGTCAGCCTTTCACAGGTTCCCAGGTGTGTGTGTGTGTGTGTGTGTGTGTGTGTGTGTGTGTGTGTGTGTGTGTGTGTGTGTGTGTGTGTGTGTGTGTGTGTGTGAAAATTAAATATTTCAGTGTGTGTGTCTCAGCTACTTAGGGTAGGGCCATGTGTGTCAGCTACTTGGGGTAGGGACACGAGCACTGGATTTAGAGAGAGGTTGCTGGAGGACTTGGATTAGACACTCGGCAGAGGACCTAACCCTACATCTGTATCAGTGGGGAGTCTTATAGGGGAATTGAAGGAAGACAGATATAGAGACATCTAGACCCTGGGCTGAGTGTGTTGCCTGTGTGCTCTTAAGGGAAATTGTACTTGATGCAAACAGGTCTGCATCTGGAAATACAGAGTGTATCCATTTGTATTCCAAGTGCACAACCCCCTCCAGTGTCAGTGATGAGGATTCAACCTTCTTGATTACTAGCCCAGCATGAGGACGACACATATTGGTGGCCATCACATATTGACATCATTGGTGGGCATCACACCATACGTTTTAAAACACATAGCAGTAAAGAAATGGGAAATTACATCCAGCATATTACCATAAGTGTTTAGCAGAAATCACTGTCATCTTGTGGCTAAACATATTATACATAACTTAAATGTACACACACATAGTAGATGTTACTATATATATGTCTAACAAAAGGATGTTTTACTCTGCACTTGTGTCCCTTGACCCTACCAGAGCACCGTAACCTCTGCATTAATGTTCTAGACCCATCAAGAAAAGTTCTATTGGGAAGTACACAAACAATTTAACAGGGTTAGTTAAAACTATCCTGAATATACCATCCATTACAGATACAGCAAGTACAAATAGTAGTTTTATACACTATTGTAAAGTACACCTGCAATTTTAAGTGGATTTATCCCACTTCTGGTGCCATTATGTTTACTACACACTGCTATCTATACAGGCCTCTACATTATGTTGAGAATCATCCTGAGTGTGTTGTTCTTCTGTCGATGAGACAGAAACAGTAACCTATCTGCTTAAGTTGGTAGTAGCTCAGGTGGAGGGAAACAAACACACAGTACTTATTTAAAATAGTAGGGGAATTTCCTTAATGTCCTGTACAAATTTCCGTAGTAGCATAAATACTACCGCAGGTCTCCCCTGGAAAGAGACCACCAGCATAGTTGGACTAACCTGGTCAACAAAGGAAAATAAATAAATATAGTTACAAGGTATGACAACTTTTATAGAAGGGCATTAGTTATCCCAATTTACTTTCTTGATTTTAAACTTTACCACATGGGCCTCAACTACTGTGCATGTCTGATAATCCACTACTAATATGTACAATCATTGCTTATTCAAGGTTTTTCCTCGTAAGAAAAGGGATCTTGACAAAACCTTGTGTCAGATAACTGCTCATTCTTTTTAAGGAAGGACATATTTCTGAAGAGTCTGTTTCAGAAAACACTGTCTCAAATATAGAGTATCTACTCACTTTGGCACAACATATTTTTTAAATAGGTTGAATATTTTAAATTATTAAGTTTTGTAGTCTTTGGATGAAAGCTGTAAGTGTTAGTAAAATAATATGACTGTCTTATAATGAAGACCAAGATCATATCCTAAGGGCCAGAATCCTCTGCTATATATTTTCCATATCTTTGGTGCATAACACCTTTTTAAATGCCAAGTTACTATTGAAAACAATAGCCACCACATAAAATACAGGAAAACAGAAATTCATTCTAGTCTGTATTCTTAGGTAATTATTAAATATAAAAGGGTTTAGAGTTGCATCTTCAGAGTGGGAAATAAAAAAGGGCATTCTGCTAGAATAAGGGAGATGAAAACCTGACTGCAAAATCAAAGGACTTTTGGTGAGTAGACACCAGCCACATCTCCGTGCAGTGGGAATTGAGCTCCCTTACACCACTGTTAACTAATAATTAGCTTGGGATCAATGTATCTTGAAGGTGAGGAGTGTTCTGCCTAACATCTAACAGAATTCACAAACTTTCTTTAGCTTGCCTTCAAATTTTTATTTTGAATTTAATGTGCTCTTACAGTAGGACTTAGCTGCAGTCATTAAGAGAAATTATATGTATCTCATTGGTATTCATTGTTTCATCATAGCTCATTTCTGAAATGGCTGCTATAGTTAATATTATAATCCCAACTTTAACCACTGTTTTCCACATCTGAAGGAGACATTTAATCAAAATCTTATTTTCTGAAGTCTAGATGAAATATTTTCATTCTAAAGTTTGCTATTATCACGGGAGGCAGGGATGAACATAAAGACTTCCACTGAATCAGAATTATGTACTTTTCCAGAAAAGAATCTGTTTGCTGCAGATAACATGAATTATTAATTAATTTCATTGTTTATATAAAAAAAAAACAGTCATGCAAACGTTGGCTGTTTGCATATTCTGAAAAAAATAGTGCAATAAATAACTTATTATACTTCTAGTACAATGTATTTTGATTAAACTATTGCAATAGATATCACAAAGCATTTAAAATTAGTGGAACTCAAGAGAGTAACTTCAGAAAATAAATGATTTTTAGTGATGCGTACTTCATTTACTCACATTGTTTCTTACAAGTATAAGAATTACCGATGTTAAGCTGTAGGTCAGCACTCATAGTCGAGGACTTTGCATTTTGTAGTAGTAATCTGTGAAAAGCAACACTGCGTGGTTATGCAAACCATGGTCTTACTGGATGACTACAAAAATGCAGAGATGTTTTGTTAAATATGCCTCAATATCATAAAAGCTTAATATTCTTCAGACTTAAGCAATAGTGGGACAGCTAATATGCAGAAAAGGGACGCTGCCTGTTTGTGCATCAGTAGAATTAATTGAGATTAATCTAAAATTAGCTCATTTGCATACAAACTTGTAAATGGCCTTGAACTAACATCAGTAAGCAGAAGTTTATCATTAAGAATACAGAGTTCTGAGGACAAAGAAAAAAAGAATATGGTTGTCGGGGGGATTCAGTGAAGTGCTTGTGCATGCATGGACAGACTACTGAAGGGGTCGATGGGGCAAACATTTCAATTTGATGTCAGCAAAGTACTTGTGCAGGCATGGATATAATGCTGACGGGATCGCTTGGGATAAAGTTTCATTTTGGTGCCTCTGCATACTTGGTTATAGTACTTATGGGACCATGGGGAAATGATTCATTTTACTTGGTTATAGTACTTATGGGACCATGGGGAAATGATTCATTTTACTTGGTTATAGTACTTATGGGACCATGGGGAAATGATTCATTTTGGTGCCTCTGCATGCTTGGTTATAGTACTTATGGGACCATGGGGAAATGATTCATTTTGGTGCCTCTGCATACTTGGTTATAGTACTTATGGGACCATGGGGAAATGATTCATTTTACTTGGTTATAGTACTTATGGGACCATGGGGAAATGATTCATTTTACTTGGTTATAGTACTTATGGGACCATGGGGAAATGATTCATTTTACTTGGTTATAGTACTTATGGGACCATGGGGAAATGATTCATTTTACTTGGTTATAGTACTTATGGGACCATGGGGAAATGATTCATTTTACTTGGTTATAGTACTTATGGGACCATGGGGAAATGATTCATTTTACTTGGTTATAGTACTTATGGGACCATGGGGAAATGATTCATTTTACTTGGTTATAGTACTTATGGGACCATGGGGAAATGATTCATTTTACTTGGTTATAGTACTTATGGGACCATGGGGAAATGATTCATTTTACTTGGTTATAGTACTTATGGGACCATGGGGAAATGATTCATTTTGATCCTTGTGCATACTTGGATATAGGACTGAAGGGATTACTAGGGGAGAGATTTCATGTTGGCACTTGTGCATACTTGGATATAGGACTGAAGGGATTACTAGGGGGAGAAATTTCATGTTGGTACTTGTGCATACTTGGATATAGGACTGAAGGGATTACTAGGGGGAGAGATTTCATGTTGGTACTTGTGCATACTTGGATATAGGACTGAAGGGATTACTAGGGGGAGAGATTTCATGTTGGTACTTGTGCATACTTGGATATAGGACTGAAGGGATTACTAGGGGAGAGATTTCATGTTGGTACTTGTGCATACTTGGATATAGGACTGAAGGGATTACTAGGGGAGAGATTTCATGTTGGTACTTGTGCATACTTGGATATAGGACTGAAGGGATTACTAGGGGGAGAGATTTCATGTTGGTACTTGTGCATACTTGGATATAGGACTGAAGGGATTACTAGGGGGAAATGATTCATTTTGATCCTTGTGCATACTTGGATATAGGACTGAAGGGATTACTAGGGGAGAGATTTCATGTTGGTACTTGTGCATACTTGGATATAGGACTGAAGGGATTACTAGGGGAGAGATTTCATGTTGGTACTTGTGCATACTTGGATATAGGACTGAAGGGATTACTAGGGGGAGAGATTTCATGCTGGTACTTGTGCATACTTGGATATAGGACTGAAGGGATTACTAGGGGGAGAGATTTCATGTTGGTACTTGTGCATACTTGGATATAGGACTGAAGGGATTACTAGGGAGAGAATTTTCATGTAGGTACTTGTGCAAACTTGGATATAGGACTGAAGGGATTACTAGGGGATAGATTTCATGTTGGTACTTGTGCATACTTGGATATAGGACTGAAGGGATTACTAGGGGAGAGATTTCATGTTGGTACTTGTGCATACTTGGATATAGGACTGAAGGGATTACTAGGGGAGAGATTTCATGTTGGTACTTGTGCATACTTGGATATAGGACTGAAGGGATTACTAGGGGAGAGATTTCATGTTGGTACTTGCATACTTGGATATAGGACTGAAGGGATTACTAGGGGAGAGATTTCATGTTGGTACTTGTGCATACTTGGATATAGGACTGAAGGGATTACTAGGGAGAGATTTCATGTTGGTACTTGTGCATACTTGGATATATGACTGAAGGGATTACTAGGGGAGAGATTTCATGTTGGTACTTGTGCATACTTGGATATAGGACTGAAGGGATTACTAGGGGAGAGATTTCATGTTGGTACTTGTGCATACTTGGATATAGGAGTCAAGGAATTAATAGGGGACAGATTTCACGTTGGTACTTGTGCATTCTTGGATATAGGACTGAAGGGATTACTAGGGGAGAGATTTCATGTTGGTACTTGTGCATACTTGGATATAGGACTGAAGGGATTACTAGGGGAGAGATTTCATGTTGGTACTTGTGCATACTTGGATATAGGACTGAAGGGATTACTAGGGAGAGATTTCATGTTGGTACTTGTGCATACTTGGATATAGGACTGAAGGGATTACTAGGGAGAGATTCATGTTGGTACTTGTGCATACTTGGATATAGGACTGAAGGGATTACTAGGGGGAGAGATTTCATGTTGGTACTTGTGCATACTTGGATATAGGACTGAAGGGATTACTAGGGGGAGAGATTTCATGTTGGTACGTGTGCATACTTCAACAAACTGCTGAAGGGATTGTGGGGAAATGTGTCATTTTGCTGCTTATACATACTTGGGTATAGTACTGAAGGGATCACTAGGGAAAATGTTTTATTTTGGTGTTTGAGCATACTTGGACATAATACTGAAGGGATTGCTTGGAGAAATGTTTCATTTTTGTGCTTATGCATACATTGTCAGACTGCTGAAGGGATTGTTGGGTAAAATAATTTATTTTGAGTCATTTTAGTGCTTGTGCATACTTAGGCAAACTACTGAAGAGGTAGCTGTGCGCAAGTATGTTAACTGCAACTCAGACATCAAAGGAGAAGCAGTACTTTCAACAAGGGCTATGTATACCATGCAGATATTGGACTATGAATCAGGACACCTCATTAGCATACACCACTTTACAACATTGCTAATTTATACCGCATTATACTTAAGGCATTTCGCATTAGCATAAGTATTCTCAGTGAATCTTGCCGTTGCTACTCTCATTCGCAAACATCAGGGTTAACCCTATCATTACCATGCAGTCCCTATAATCATTACATGGATGTTTTAAGCTGTGATTAAAATCAGCTGTAATATGTTTCAGGTGTAATTAATATTGGTTAACAAAGTTATGTTTATGGAAATTTAATAAAGGTCGTCAAACATCATTTGGTGTGATATGTTTATTGAAGGGGACCGGGAAAAATGAGCAATTTATGTCATTTTGGAGTGAATGAAAATTGTTAAAATACACATTGTATAAATATATATATATATATATATATATATATATATATATATATATATATATATATATATTTTTTTTTTTTCTTTTCAGTTACTATATAGGTACCTTTGTCATTGTTGTAATTTTATGTTTAATAAAGATGTTTAAGGAGGGTGGCCTAATGGTTAAGGTGTTTGCCTTACAAACACAAAGTGCAGGGTTTGAGTCTCACAAGGGATAACTGGCTAGGCTTAAAATGGCTCACAAGGGCAGTTAGCTTAGTGCTAACCTATGAAAAAACAGTACATATTGAAATCAGTGGACACTCCTGAAATTCAGGGACTGTGTTTGAAAAAAGTAGGTCTGGTAAATTTACAGAAAACGGCTTTTTTGCAGAAATAGGGTATTTCTCTTTTCTCAAAGTAATGTCTAACTCAGAGGTGAATATGATAAGAAGCAAAGGTGCAGGGGTGGGTGGACTACAGATGGTGAGGAAGTAGGAGGACTTGACCTACAGGCAAACACTAATTTAGGACTAATGTCTATTGATGATCTTTTAACCACAGTTTTATGCATCTTTTTTTGGCAGATGTGTAAAATCGTTTCACACACACACACACACACACACACACACACACACACACACACACACACACATATGTGTATGTATATATATATATATATATATATATATATATATATATATATATATATATATATATGTGTGTGTGTGTGTGTACTTATATATAAATATATATATGTGTGTGTGTGTGTATACAAAGAGAAAAAGAGAGAGAGAGAAAGGGAGGCACTAGCCAAAATATAATGAAAGGCTGCAGCTAAAAACAGCTGTGCATGGACTGGAATAAATAAATAGTGAGTTGTACTATACAGATTCCTTGTATTAACCCCGTCCCCAGCACGTCAACACTTTTGTTTTCCTTGCACATTCTTTCATCTCTCATTATCTCAAATGAAATAGTGGTACCTTTTAGCATGCTATTTAAACCATTTCAAACTTAATTTATTAATGCTTCCTACACCATGGTCTACAACATGCTGTTCACCTAACAGATAACAGGTGGATTCAAAATTATGAATTTATGCATTTTCTTCACTACAGAGTTTCTTAACAAGGCACAGCATTTACAGAATAGATTATATTATGAATGTCATTAAATATGGCATTTCATCATATAAATGTCACTGGCTAGAGTTCCTGAGTGGTAACTTGAAGTGTACAGGTGACAAGTTCTGTAATACTTTAAGGCCTAATGAGAATGAAATGGTGCCTTCTAAGAGGCAGAAAGGATGCAGTATGATAGACTGTCTCCCACAACATGCCATCTGCCAGAGCTTGCCATACTGGCTTCCCTACTCTGTACCACATTTTTGTCAGCAAATGGTATTGGATCCTACTTTGAAATTTAAATGTGATTAGGATCCATTCTTAAAATTTGCCCATTGTCCCCCAGGTAGACCAATTTTGTGAGGCCGCTGGCCTTTGACAGAACCTTTGTCTGCCTTTCTTACATTTTATGTGAAACCTTTATTGGCAGGGGTCTGTTCTGGGATACAGGACACTACTGAGTTTTTGAATGTTTTAAAGGATACACAACTAGAGAATGGGCGGTATCTGTGCACTTTAGATATGAAGGCCTTGTATACTCACATTCCTCACTGGGCTGGTCTCCTGGCCTTGCAATATTGATTTGATAGAATACCACTTTACATTCCTGGTTTTAATAATTTTTTTGGTTTGTTTAACTGAACATGTATTAACTAAGAATGTTTTTTACTTTAATGGTGAATGTTATTTACAACTTAAAGAACTGATATGGGTACATATTTTGCCCCCATTTATGCTGATTTATGGGGTGTTTGGAAGAACAGCTTATTTATGATATCAGTTGCAATATTTTTCTTGATGCTATGGATATTGTTTAAAAGATACTTAGATGATTGTTGGCTAGTGTTGAAATCTGATGTAATTTATTTACAAGAATTTGTACAATATCCTAATGAAAATAAACGGGGAGGCTTCAATTTAGCTTAAAATTATGACCTTAAGAATATATCCTTTTTGGATCTTTGAGTTTCCAAAAATGAAGACTTTAGAAACTTCCATCTATAGGAAACCATATAGTTACAACTCTTTTCTTGATGCCTCCTGCTGTCACCCCCCCCCCATAGGTTATTAAAAATATTTCCAAGTCACAATTTCTCAAGAGTCAAAAGAATTTGCTCTAATGCTGAGCAATTTGATTATCATTTTAAAGTCCTGCTTTATTACATTATAAGACTAAACAGAGGTCAGATTCTTGTATTAGATTTGTGACTACTTTTGGGAGTAATTCTGGTACTTTTCAGAAGCCAATTTCTAGAAATTGGAATATTTTATTATCTGATAAGAAATTTTCTGAATTAATTCTGCCTCATTAACTTTTTTCCTTCAGACATGGGAAGATGATAGGTGGTCATTTAAATCACTGTAGGAAAGGGTGAGGTGTTTCTGATAAGCAGCGGTCTGTTGTTGGGGGTATACTACTGGGATGTTTTCCATGTGATAATTGTTCAGCTTGCAGAGTTATTTGTAAAATTAGACAGTTTTCTTTTGCCAACATTTCACGAGTTTTTAATACACATTCTTTTAATACTTCTTCATCTGAGTGGGTTATTTATTTAGTTGCTTGTGGTTGTTCTGCCTTTTATGTTGGCAAAACATCCCAACAATTTAAAACACAGGTGTATGAACATACCAGTGATATTAAAAATTGTAGGATGTCCCATACTTTGTATAAACACACTTCAAGACATCCTATAGCTAATTTTAGATTTACTGCCATTGGCAGGATCATTTTTACTGGCTCTAATAAGTTGAGATGGCAGGATGTACTAGGTAAAAAATAACAGGGTTGGATTGTTAGGTTAAGTGCCCTATTTCTGCCCAGTTTAAATTAGAACTTTTGATTGGTTCAGATCTTTGTATTTAAATGTATTTGTTTAGAAGCACTGAAACATATTGCTGGTTATAAGCACTGATAAAAGCACATGCTGAAACCAATCTGCTTGCTCAATTGCTGTTTTTTTATTAAACAGTATATATGTCAATGGAACAGAGGGCTGGTTTTAATTTCATGCAGGCTGTTTCTTTGTATCCATGTACCTTGCCAAACATGCGTGGGATTGGTTAGAAGTTACAAAGTAAACATATTATTAAGCCAAAAGAAAACAGAGCACAGTCTTCAAACTTTATCTGACCCAAGACAACAATGTTAAAGTTAAATCCATCCAATATAATCAAAAGAAAAATAACTTCATTTAAGTTTTAATCTGCCAACAATACTAATGACAAGAATAAGGTCTTCTACAACCACATCCAGAAAATGAAAAGGAGGAAAGAAGAATTTCATGTACTTCAACAAAATGGTATAACCATAACACATCCTGCAAATACAGATAAAGCACAGGCACCGCAGTGTTAGCAGCACAACATGTCTCATATTTGCGTTTGATGTAGAATGTTGTGGGTTCTATTCCCATTTCAGCCAGTTGAAATGCTGATACTGTAGTGCAACATAAGTGGGGGTACTGCACTCCTAATTGTGTCATCCTTCAGATATGATGTTAAACCAATGCCCCATCTGTCTGAGTTGATATAAAAGTGGCTATAAAAGATCCCAAAGCACCTATTGAAAAAAGCAGAAGTTTCCTGATGCTCTGGCAGATTTTCCCTAGTAGTATAAATACTAACTCAGGTCTCCCCTGAAACGAGGCTACTAGCCTAGTATGATTAACCTAGTGAACAAAGGATGAATAAAAAGACACAGATCTGGAAAACATTTATAACAGTAAAAAGAAACCCTATCCATGATTCCAGCATGCAACATGACCCTACCCAAAATTATATCTAAAATAGTCACATCAGACTTACTAAGGTCAGGAACATGATTTTCCTTGGACTAGATGAGATTTGTGGTGTCCTAATTTATATAGTCAAAAGTAGCTTGATATACTCCATTAGGGACATGATTGAGCATTAAAAACTGGATAACACCCTGATATGTGCAAGGCGGTTAATATATTCCCAATCATGGAGGGAGGTGCTTTCACAGGTCCTAGTAATTACAGACCAATCAGCTTCACAATCTAAAAGTAGATGACATAGTAATAACGTCAGTCTACATTTAGCTGCATAGTATTCTACAATAGGAAAAATGGGGTGCTTAGTATCCTCACAATCACTTGCAACGATTCTCTGATGGCTCTGCTCAGCGACTCCCTTTTAGTATTTTTTTTTCTCAGAAGTCAAAACTGATTCCAATGTCTGGCTAGTACATGCATAGATGACTGTAAACATGGGACCATTTTCGTTAACCCCATTGACACCACATCCCTTCAGTAACACTTAGCATTATACACAAATGATGCACTATAAATGACCTCTTCAATGTGCAGTTAATGCAGCCTTCAAGTAGTTGATGAAAGGATTTCTATCCACCAGCTTTATAGGTTCACAGATTCATAGGTAGGTACTAGGCTATCTGCCAGAGGGCATTCATAAGCCTAGCCAGAGTGTGTCGGCTTTCACCGGCCCATTGATTAATTAACTGCTCCTCTGTCAAGCAGAGCCAACGAAGTGATCCCAGGGATGTATATTCTGTTACCCATCCATTCATCAAGGTTTCTCTTGAAGAGTGTTAGTGAGGCAAGGGGCGCTGCCTGATGTAGTTTGAAATTTGGTTCCAAAGCATGGGGAGTCTCTGTGATAGGAATCTATCCCTCCAGCATGTTCTATTTATTGTTATGGCGAGGTTTAGCTCACTAGAGCGCGTGGCTTGCAGTGACTTGGATTTCTTTAGGTGGAGCATGTCCATCAATTCTGAGTTGGACATGGCTTGGTAAGTCAGGCAGAGATCACCTCTGAGTAAGCGATATGCCACTGAGTACAGCTGGAGTTTTTTCAGTTGGGCTGCATAAGATATATTTTTGAGGCAAGTAATCCTCTTGGTGAGGTACTTTTGTGGTCTTTCCAGCTGTTGGAAGTGTCTTGGAGGTACATTCCAAATGGGGCATTGTACTCTATGATGGGTCTAATGAGTGACGAGTAGAGGGGCACTATAACTTCTTTATTTCTAGATGCAAACCCTTTAGTAATTAGATGGGCCACATAGAAGGATTTCCTAACTACTTTGGAAATATGATTGTCAAAGGAGAGATTACTATCTACCTGGGTCTCTAGATCTCTTATTATTTCTTCTGTATTAAGGGGGCTGCCACCTATGTGGCAATTCGTGGTTGTTTTGTTTTTCCCAAATGGGATGACTTTGCATTTTTTGGCATTTAGCTTGAGGCCATGACTTTGACACCAGGTGTCCATCTCAGTAAGGCCCTTTTGGAGGATGTCTGTGTCAGCCAGAGAGTCAATTATGGCTCCCAGTTTGCAGTCATTGGTGAATCTGGTTAGCCATAGTCCTCCTGTGTTTGCCTGTACTTCTGAGAAGTATATGCTGAACAGTAGGGGTCCCAGGACCGTGCCTTGTGGGACACCACTCATGACTGGTTTAGAGTTGGACCTGGAGCCCGCTATTCATACCATGTGAGTTCTGTCTGTAAGACAGTTGGCAGCCCATCTCGTGACATAGAGGTTTACATTCAGGCTGGTAAGTTTTTCTATAATACCCAAGTGGGGAATGGTGTCGAAAGCCTTGGCCAGGTCAAGGTAGGCTGTGTGAACCACCTTTCCCCTCATCCATGGCATTGGTGATTGTCTTGAAGAAGTCAATCAGGTTTAGTAGGCTTGATCTGCCCTTAACAAAGCCGAACTGGGTCGGGTCAAGTGTTTGGAGGTTCCCAATGTCTTTGTTAATGAGTTCCATGATGATGAGCTCCATAGCCTTGCAGACCAGGCTAGTCAGGCTTATGGGGCGATAGTTACCAAGGTCAGTTGTGGCTCCTCCTTTGTGGAGAGGAATAACCGTTGCTGTGCGCCATTCTATGGGCACGTAGCCTGTGGAGAGGTTGATGAACAGTGACTTCAGGTGGGGGGTTAGTTCATTCTGTAGTTTGTGCAAGACGCAGCTTGGGACACCATCTGGTCCCATTGATGCTGTGTTTTTGGCTTTTGAAAGGGCTGTTTTCTCCTGTGCATCTGTGATGTTTGGGACACTACACTTTTCCGGTATTGTTGTGGGCCCTTTTGGAGGTGAGAGGGGGGGTGAAGATTGCACTGAATCTATCTGCCAAAATGTTGGCAATATCAGTAGGTTCAGTATATTTTGTGATATTTTGCACTAGTTCAGTGCATATCTGTGAGTTGCCACTTAGATTCTTAACATAGCTAAAGAAGGCTTTGTCATTATTTTTTGAATCCTTGACTATTTTTTTTTCTAAGTTAGCCTTGGGTGATTTCATGAGGGACCCTAGTTTCTTACTGATACTGATCAGGGATGTCTTTCCTTCTTGGGATTGCTTTTTTTCTGAACTAGTTTCCTCCTTCTGTTGTACAGACTGTTTATGGCAGGGTCCACCAAACTGGTTTCCTTCTCTTAGAGGAGTGAGTCTTGGATTTGCTAGGGATGGCACGATCCATGCATCCTTGTAGGTGCTCATAGAGTGCATTTGTAAAGGTTTCTGCATCTCGGGCAGTGTTATCCTTTAGTGTGGGGGCTGTGAAACTTACCACCTCTGTCTTAAGTAAGGTGAAGTTTGCTTTAGAAAAGTTTTTTACTGTGGTTTCCTTAGTTGGGGGTGGTGGTGGGGTGTGGATATCCAGAGTGATTAGTTTATGGTCTGATCTAACCAGTGACGGTTGACCTCCATTGTGGAACACCTGTCGCCCATGTTGGTGATGGCCAGGACCAATATGTTTTCACCTCCGGTAGGGGAGTTTACCAGCTGATCCAGGGTGTTTGAGTTGATGAATTCCAGGAAGCGCTGGGCCTGGGAGTTTGTACTCGAGAAGTTTTCCCAGTGAATGGTAGGGTAATTGAAATCACCCAATATCAGGGAGTTCGGTAGGACCTTCATGTTTTCCAGTGTCTCCAGAAAGGTGGAGTGGTGGTCCTGGGTCATGGAGGGTGATCTGTAGCAGGCCACAATTTGCATTGCAGATTTGCTCGATGTTAGTTGCACATGGATGATCTCAGAGGTATCATGCTGCACCACCAACCTGGAGGTGTAGGTATCCTTGATGAATATGGATACACCCCCTCCTTTTGTGTTTCAGTCCGTGTTCTGTGGCCGAAACGTGTAGTATGAGTTGTAGCCCGGTAGTGCTGTGATGCTCTCTGGAGCCTTGAACCAGGTTTCAGTTACTGCACAGATGTCAACGTTCTCCATACTGAGGAGTGCTTCAAGCGCGTGCATTTTGAGATTTAAACTTCTGGCAGTGAGTAGCATAACTCTCAATTTTTTGTTAATTGTGCTGTTTACAGAGGTGGGTTTGAATTTTGAACCTTGCCTAAAAAAGGCACTATGGGGACAGCAAGAGCCTTGGCCAGTATTCGAAAGCCTAGGTGTGACAGGTGCAAGCCGTCTCTTGTGAAGCAATGTGGCTTGTTGCGCATGTCGTTCCAGGCTGACAGACACTGGATCCCCTTTGAATGACACCAGAAGCTTAGTCAATTATTGAAATTGATCAGTTTTTCTTTATACTGAGGTATCATTCTTGGTGAGGGCAGGATGCTACTCAAGGTCAGGGTCATACCAGCCTGGGCTACATGATCAGAGAGCTCTTCCATGTCTCTTTTCATGTAGTCCAGGGAGGTACATCTCAGGTCATTCACACCAACATGAACAATGACAAAGTCATATTTGTACTTGTTCTGGAGTGACCTGAGTGCTTGTGTTATGTGGTAGATTCTGGCTCCCGACAGGCAGCTAACGGTAACCTTCTGCTTGTCCATCTTAGTGAGTGGGACATCAGTGTGCCTGACTATAGAGTCACCAATTACTCGTGCGTTAGGCATGTTATTTCGCCTTAAGGGCTGTGATTGTGTGGCACACTGATTTTGTGTTTTATTTGTTGTTTGGTTTGTGCCGGGAGGTGCAGGTTGTTTGGGTGTCTGCTTTGGAGGTCTCTGATGCTTTTGCATGTTTTTATTTAGAGCCTCCGAGTATGATTTTGTGTATTTATGCGTACTTTTTGCCACTGCTGTTTTAGTAGGTCTGTGTGCAGCTGAAGGTGTGGTGCAAGTGTTAACCTTCTCCTCTTGACTGTCTGTTCCAGTCTTGGGTGGAGACAGCTTAGCTTCAAGTTTGGCTGTATAATTGCATCTCTCGCATATGTTAGTGTTTTGTGGTAGGAGGAGAGAGTTGTCTGTGTACATGAGGCAGTTGTAACATTGCCTCAGGATACCCAGATTCATCAGCTGGACTGGAGAGTACACCTGAAATTGCCCTTTGGTCATGCCTGAATAGTAGGGTGAGCTGCTTAGTTGCTTGGTTGGTGAGGGGTGAATAAAGAGCCTTGCCCTGTTGGGCAATCAATGCCAGGGTATATTAGTGCTTGCTATGAGGTCTGAGCAAGTGCTGGGCTGTAGGATGGTTTTTGAGTGGTAAGGTTGAGAGTTAGACTAGTTTCAAGGGAAAAACTCAAGAGGAGACTTAGTGGAGCTGGGAATAATTTAACGGTAGCTAACTGGCGCTGCCCAGTACGCAAAACCATGTAAACGTGGTTTTTATAATAGGGAAATGAAATTGATAGAAATTAGCCCAAAATGGTCAATAAACTACTAACTTCTGGGCTGGAATAGTGATGGACAAAACTAAAAGTTGACAAAATAATAAGAGACCTTGGATACCTTGTAGACAGCCTTCCATCTGATAACATAGTGCTTCTGTTATCCACAAGTCATTGTTACACATTGAAGAAGGGCAATGGCCAGAAAGCTTTGTGTATTCTAAATAACAAGTTTGCTACTTACTATTACTTGCCTAGCATTTCTGATCACTGGACTTTACCTTGTTTTTTACCAATTTTCTTTACCAGTGGTGATAACATTTCTGAATCTAAACAATAATAAATGGTGGACATGAAATGGTTTTCAGAATGCATTCTGTATTATTCATGACAAAAAAATTACTTTTTAAAAAGGAAGTTCATGGTATAGAATGTATGTGTGTCTGTTTGTGGAGGTGGGGGTGCTTCTCTTTTAAATGGTTAAACCAGCCAGAGCAATTTGCTGGGAATAAACACTCCATAGCAGTTTAAATCTAATTTGTTCTTAGCATAAGTTCTTAAACAGCATCTCCCTCATCTGAAGCAACATTTGTTATTTCTTGACTTGCTGCACCTAGGAAGTTCTCAGCTAATAAACCATTCACACTGCTTTACCATTACTGCTGTTTCTCCTGGTCTTGTTATACAAGCTATTAAATCATTTAATATGTTTGCACTTCCATGCTTCATATCCCATATTACACTTAGCTTAGTGACTGCGGAGGTATAAAACATCAGGATTTATAAACTTCCAACTTTGGTTGTCCCATGTTGTTCATTACACCTTCAAAAAACCTGGCATCGAGGATTCTTTTTTTGTTTATTTGTTTTTTTGACTCTGCTTAGTTAGGTAATGTGCCTAGTGTATATAATATAACATTCACTATGTTATCATCCAAAAAAGGTGTATCAGATTTCAATTGCTCGATGAATCCATGAGTAAATTCCAACGTGTTCACCCATCAGAGGTACTACCTCTCCCTGGCACCCCATACCCCAAAGCCTTTGGCACGGTTAGTTGTGAGGGGCTATGGCGGATTATGGTGAAGTTTGGCTGCCCAGGCAAATTCATCAGTATGGTGCATGCTAGCTTGAGTATTGGATGATGGAGACTCTTCTGATGCCTTCCTAGTCACCAATGGAGTCAAGCAAGGCTGTGTACTGGCACCTATGCTGTTCAGCATGATGTTCTTGGCCATGTTGTAAGATTGCTTCTGCAATGATGAAGAAACCACCATTAAGATCAGATAAAGGACTGATGGCAGGCTCCTCAACCTGTGGAGGCTACAGGCCAAGACCAAGGTTGAAGAAGATTTTGGGCACGATTTCCTGTTCGCAGATGATTGCGCACTCAACACTGTCATAGAGGCTCAGATGCAGCAGAGCATGAGCCGCTTTTCTACTGCTTGCAAAAACTTTGGACTCATAATCAGTACCAAGAAGACTGAGGTTTTGCATCAGCCCACACCGCTGAAGATATTTGCAGAGCCAACTATCACTGCTGAAGGTGAGACCCTGAAGGCCGTTGACAAGTTTACATACCTCAGCAGCACACTCTCCAGATTTGTGAACATTGACAATGAGGGAGACACTTGCATTTCCAAGACAAGTTCCATATTTGGATGGCTGCGGGAGTCAGTGTGGGAGAGGAGAGGCGTCAAACTGTCCACAAGGCTGAAGGTGTACAAGGCAGTCGTACTGCCCACACTACTGTATGCCTGTGAGACATGGACTGTGTATGAGCGTCATGTCAAACAGCTGAATCGCTTTCATATGAACTGCTTAAGAAGGCTGCTGAAAATTATCTGGCAGGACAAAGTTCCAGACCCAGTTGTGCTCTCTCAGTATGGACTGCCAAGTATCTAACCCTGTTGAGGAGAGCCCAAGTCAGGTGGGCAGACCATCTTGTACTTATGACAGACACACACCTTCTTAAGAGACTGTTCTATGGTGAACTTGTGGGAGGAAAATGCACACAAGGTGGTCAGAAAAAGTGCTTCAAGGATGCACTGAAAGTCTCTGAGAAGAGCTTTTGTATTGACCCGGACTCCTGGCATACTCTAGCACAAGACCATCCCACCTGGCAAAGCTGCATAAGCAAAGGCACTACTTCCTACAAGTAGAGCAGGACTGCAGAGGCACAGAAGAAGAATGAGCTGTGTAAATCCATAGCCAACTCTTTGCCAACCAACTCAACAGACCATTTGAACCCGACATGCAGCAGAGCTCATATCAGACTGATCAACCACAACCGGACACACTGTACTCAGTAAACCTCATCGACAATGATGGACAAACAACAACAAATAAATTCATCAGAGAATATCTTCTATTTCCAGTAAGATATTCATATAGTCTGCAAATATCAAGCAAGCAAACCTTCCTTTGCTTAGCCAGTGCAAAAAATTCCAAAAGTTAGATTCAGAAATTAAATTTTTAGCCATAATAAAAGATTTCACTTACAAACACTAATTCCCTGTACAGAAATGAAGAAAGTGCACCAAAACAATATATGCTTCAGTAGCACTTAAATAGTTAGTAAGAGATGACTGATGTGCATTGTAACAAAAGCAAAAAACATTTTAAAAGAAATAACTACAAAGTGAAACTGATAATTAGTAAGAGTACATACATTTTTACACTGTTGTCAAACATATACCAGATTTTGTATTGCACCTACTCTGTAGAAAGTCATTAACAAGCAACATTTCATAGGGTTATATACTATAATTTATGGAAATAGTGTATACTGCAAAATACATGCTACAGTAGAACACCACAGGGTATAAGCACCGACTGATACAACACATGTGAACCTGTATGCAACAGTTAGCGGTCTAATTTCTGGAATTTATACCAAACCTTGAAGTAAATAAAAAATGTTATGCAAATTGTAAAAATAGTTTTCCTGTCTGAAATTAAATAAAATATATGACTTAAAAATAATAAAAAAAGAACAGTTGATGTAAGAGTTTGCATACTGGACCCTGAATCATTTCATTCTGTTCCTGGCTGAAGATAGCATTGCTAAAGCTACGAATGCCCTGAAAATCAAAAAACATTTTATTAGAGCTTCTCCCAGATTTTTTGCATCAGAGTGCAGTGCTTGTACTCAAACTAGTTCTCATCTGTCCAGATTTCTGCATAATGTCCAGATTTTTGGCCTATTCCTCATAAAAGTTGTGGTTTTCTGGCAAATCGCTGGGATTATCTGAGAACTGAAGTCACTAAATAATGAGATTCATTTGAGTTTCAGACTTCAAATCCTTCAGAAAATGTATGTTAAAATAACCCGTTACTCTAGCAACTTTCTAAGTTTATAAGAGCAATATTTAAAATCTGTCCCTATTTATGGACCTTTTTTCCCCATGTTGTCAGGATTTGTCCAGATTTCTTGCACTAAGTGCTTGAGATTTATGCATCAAACAGCAAAATGCTTAGAGGTAAGCAATGCAATTTCAAGAGAACATTTGTTTTCGGTATATGCTAGAAAAATAAACTGCTGATTTTAATTATTAAAATACATTCCACAGTTCTTTACCTGACAGCTCTTATGTGATACTATTGGAACATATTAGCATGATTTATTCATTGACAAATTCATCTCAACATGCTGAAAGTCAGTAACATATTTGTTTCTAGCCTATTAATGCTACTGCATGTAAGACGTGTCCATGGCAGTCATATATGTGTTTTTATTTGCATTTATAAGTTATCGCGCTATTAGGTTTTTCAGTTCCTTGACCCAAGGTACAAGGTTTGAGACTTTCCACCACCATTTGCATAATATATAACTCTAAGCAATCCACTTAATTAGGCAGTGGTTAGGGTTTGCCCTGAAAAGGGACACTTTGCCCAATGGGCTTACATGGTTAACAAACATCTTAATTTGTGGCCATGTCTTATTACTTCTGTATCATAATGATATATTATGAGACAACATGTTTCCTAAGTTGACAGTAGCAGAAGAAACTCTGAGACAACTCAATACACAAAACAGAAGTTGTAACAACCCTGGACACAGCATTGATTATCATGTTTCAACATGCAGTTGAGATAGGAGGTACTGCACCTATTAAATTCAGAGACCTGCTACTCCAGTCTCCTAGAAAGTGATCTTAGCATGGAATTTGGAGCCATTCTTTCATTTTATTAATTCAGTTATTCATCCTGTGATAAGCTGCGTAATACATCTGAAAGTCAAAGTGGAGCTGGAGTGTTTCCCTGGCATGCAGCGAGAATGCAACTGTGAAGTAATCCTAATAATACCACCAACCCATTCCTGGATAAAATAAAATACACACCACACACACACACACACACACACTACACATAGCTCTGGACAAATTAGAGAATCATTGATTCACAGATGGAACATCTAATCAAACTGGTGCATCAGCAAAACCCATCCTAGACGGAGGAAGAACATATAGGCTCTGCAATTAAGGCACAGTATAGGGTCACAGTTCATAGGTCAGTACTAGTCGAGCTGCCCTTGCAGGCCATTTTAAGCCTAGCCAGTTTCCCTTTTTGTGCTCAAAATAACCTCTCCCATTTGGTTATGGATTGGTCTTACCCATCCCATGGTCAATAATTATTTATCACCCTTAATGAGAATAACTGGGACTATACCTCACATAATTTGAGGAAACCCATGCATTTGATAAAGTACTTTGGGGCTGCCTCTATTCACTAGCAGTACAAGGGGCAGTCTTGGGGTAAATTTCCTGTTTCCTATCTATTGGTCTAAGTTGTGCTTAAACATGGACCTGGATGAACTATGTTTTATGTGGATGTGAGTCTGTTCCAGAACAACAGTATCCTTAGCCAAGAGTTGAACTGTAGAGCCAAGTTCTGTGCGACAGTAATGTGAATCAATGCACCACTGTACTGGTCTTGCCAAGTGACATCAAATCTTGTTGTAAACCAGTGCTTAGAGCATATGATGAATGCAGCGGATGAAAGATTTTCATAACTTATGGTTGAAAAACAAAACAGATTTCAAAACTGTCCAGTAAGTAGACACGGGGTCAGGGTGAGTCACTGACTAGCATCTTTCAGGACAACTCTGATGGGAATATGTTTAACAAAAACTACCCAGAGGAGATAACATAATAAAATAAAACTAGCAGCGGATAACAGCTGTCAAGCTTCTAGAGGTCATGTAGATTACTGGCTTGAAATTATTAGTTATATGACTCTTTGAAGACTGGTATAATTTTACTAAATTCAACCAGCAAACTAAACAAACAGATTAACCTGTGAGCACCATTTGCAAATCTACCAAGCAAAGCACACTACGTGGATATTGGAACCTCCGGAGTTCAATGTGCAAACTGTGTTGCATGTCTAGTCTATGATGTGCTATTCCTGCTGTACACCTTAATTGGTACTCTGAATTCTGAAATGTGTGGTTTTGTCAAAAACCTGTGAGGACTGGAGCCACTAAAAAATTGCTGATAGTTTAGCTACGCTTCAAATGCTTAAAAAAATGCAGAATAATTTTAATTCTCCTATTTTCTTTGAGCTGAAATACTTACAAATTTTGAGTCTGTTGCACTATTCTGACACTAAGCTAAGACAAATGCTACATAGTCCTTAGCTGTTTATCATGTGCAGGTTTTCTTGAAAAAAGAATAAACCAATGATCTACCATTATATTTTTACTATTGGTGGTGTAAATGCTTGTTCTTTAGTGAGTAAATATCATGATGCCATAAATTAGTTTAAAAAGTGCATTTCTAAAAGAATTAGAATGCTGCCAAGAAACAGGTGCAAGAACAGGGTAACAGCAAAGATATGAAATTGGAAACCTCAAGCAGAGTCACTTCTGTCAGCATGATAGATTTATTAGGATGCATTTCAACAGTGATCAAAAGTATGTTTCGGCTGTATGACTAAAAAGAAATAAACTTGTCCAGATAATTTTTACAGGACTGCCTTGTGGCTAAAAAGTCCTGGAGTGTATTGGCCTGGGTATCTCTTATTATTCTTGACCCCCTCCGCTGCCTGTTTACCACTACGCTTCAATGTGTAATCAGCCTGATAATTCCCTGGAAGATGAGGCAATTTTCTGGCATTTATTTCTGTTTAGGCCCTCTCCACACCCCTTTATGGCTTACAAGGATATTTACTTCAATATGAGGGCCTAGTGTGCCATCCTTGTCTCTGGCTATGGCTGTTTCCTCTGAAACCTGCATTTACTCATGGCATAACAGTCACTAGATTAACAGTCCAACTCTACCTTACGGATGGTGAGCTGGAATTTGTTGCTCACTTCTCCACTCCCCTGTATAGGTCTTCCAGTGTGTGATCCTCTAATCAAGGTCAGGTCATCTGGGTAACTATAAGAGCTTTATCTACCTATTCCATAAAGTCAGGCAAAGGTCTGGCTATCTCTTGGAAACTTTATTGGTCTTTTTTGTATATTTATAAATCTTCCTCCAGCAACTGAACTCAGAATCATGTTTTTTTTTTAATTTTCATAAATCTCAACCCAGCTATTGAACCAATTTGTTGAAATTGTGCATATGCAAGCCAATACAAACTCGATTTATCTAATTTTCCTCTGCCCTTTGTGCATTATTAATTGCTAAATCACTGACTGCAGTGTTAATAGAATAAGATATTTGGAGAATGTGGTAATGTTAAAAAATTGCAAACATACGCTAAGATTTAGCACAATATATTAGCCACCATGTCTCATTTTTCATTTTGGCTTGGAAGGACAATAAAACTTCTCAGGAATACAGAGGTCTCTCAGTGACGAAAGGGACTTGATAAATAATGGAAGAGCTTGATGACATCATGCAAACCACGAGGAGAGAACAGAAGAATGCACAGCATATGGCTGAAGAAGCAACCAAAAGCATATGGTTACTTTTGGAAACTTTTGCAGTATTTGGCTGAAATGGGTTGAGATTGATTACAGACTGCAAGATGTGTGAAAGCCAACAAGAGCTAAGGGGAATGGAGAGAAGGCAAGGGAAGGCAATGAAAATTAAACAGTATACGAAAATGGAGGAAAAATAGTCACAAGTGTTCTAAAGTAGCTGCTTCACAATATTTCATATGGAGTAGTGATTATATTTATATTGTTTTTAATATTTTCTGCTGTTTGTTAAACTGTACATGAATAACTCCCATAAAATCCACAGAGGCATGGGAACCAAAGATCAATACACATTTTTTAAGGATTATACATTTCATTAACAACAGGTTCCTCTGAGTGACTCTCTTTTTCAGCCAATTTTGCTGAGACCATGGTTTAAAAAAAAGTGAAAACAGCTGAAAAGAAGATGCTATTACCTGTTTTAAAATACTCCATCTCAGTGTATCTAATTATTTTGAGCATAGTGTTCCAGCAGTTTTGCAGCTGTCACTAAAGAAGTAATGGTAGGAAGAGGACAGATGCAAATAAATAATGACAGTATCAGCCAAGAAGTATTGTCACTCAAAAATCAAACTGAAAAACTTTAGACAGACACTCTTGCTTTGTCAGAGAATGTTCAAGAGTTCTTCTGCGAAAGCATTGAACAGCATTTTACCTTCTTCAAGGATGATGCCATAATACAAACAAAAGATGATTGACTTTAATAATTGGCTTAGTTTCTGGTGTCATTCTAAGGGGTGCAATATTTGTCAGCATTGAAGGAGATGGTCAACAGACCACGCTGCTTTGCCTAGGATGGTCTGCACCTCTCCCCTCTAGGCTTTCAAATATTAGGTAAAATATTGTCTTCCCCCATAGTGCTTTTTTTAGGCAATGCCCAACTCAAAGTACATCTGACATAGCAAATCAAAAACAAGAAAATGTAAAGGTATTACTGCTCAGTGCTAAGAAACTAAACAAAAAACTTCACTCCCTAGAAGCTCTCTTTACTTTAAAGAATGCTGATGTCTGTGCAGTCACTGAGACATTTAGGCCAGCTACTTCACAGGCAGGGACTAAAGATGGAGGTGTCTCTGTTTACATAAAAAATAAATATACTTCAAGGCTGGTCAAACAGGACAATGCACATGTTCAGATTACCATAGATAAAATCCAGTATCACTTACTTGCAAATTATAGGTCCTCTATGACCCAGGAAACCCATACCTTCTATTTAAACTTATTAGAAACACTAACCATCCAACCCAACACCATATTCATGGGTGACTTTAATTACCTCACTCTTAACTGGAAATCTTATATGACACCAAATGTACATGCACAGAGATTCCTGAATTTTGTAAACACAAACTCCCTGGACAAAAGAGTCAATACACCAGCCAGGGGTGGAACCATACTGTATCTGGTCTTCACTAATATGGAAAACTGCTGCACACCCCTACTGTAATGCCTTCCCTGGCAAGGCCAGACCACAAAATGGTCTCCTTTGAAGTAAAAATAAAACCTGGACCCCCAGCTAAACCTGAAATATTCAGGAACTATTCTAAGGCTAACCACTTGCTATTAACTGAGAACCTGGCTGGCAAAATTTCAAGCCCCCATAAACCCTGAGAACACTTCTACCTTTGCAGAACTGTTCACAGAAATCATGTACAAGCAAGTTAATAGCCTCATAGAGGTAACTATATCCACGATGAAGAAGGACAGAACTAACTCAAAAAGGAAGCCACCTTGGTGGAATCACAGAATCAATTGTCTGTATAACAGAAGGAAGAAAATCATGGCAAATATTAGAAAGTGCAGCACCCAGCAGGATAAAAGCACTCATTCAACTAAACAAACAACTCAGAGGACAAATAAAGTCTACCAAAGCCAAATTAGAAGTATGTTTGGCCTCCCAGGCCAAGGATAACCACAAAGCATTCTTTAGCTATGTCCACAACCTCAAAGGCAATACACAATTGTGTGCAGAGATCATTGGAAATGGTGCCATCTATATAGAGCCCACTCAAGTTTTACTCCGCTCTCCTCCTCAACCTTCCCTCAGGAAATATCATCAAATATAATTCCCCCTACTATCACCAGGGACCAAGTCCTTAATGCTCTCTCTAAACAAAGAACACTGCATCAATGGGGCTCAGACAATATCCCATAATGACTTCTAAATAGCATGAAACATGACCTATCAGGGCCTCTGGAATTACTATTTAACTGTAGCCTCCAAACAGGCTTTGTGCCTCATGAATGGAGAAAGGCAACAGTCCTCAATCTGCACAAAAATGGGCCATCTACAGACCCTGGAAACTACAGACCCATAGGTCTCACTAGTCTTATATGTAAAGACATGGAAATATATGTCATGGAGATGAACAGTAGAGATATAGTAAACTTACAGACACTGGGACCAACTTAGTTTGGATTCATCAAGGGCAGATCATGCCTACTTAACCTGGTGGACTTCTTTGAGAACACAAAATCGTTCACACTCCCTACGTTGACCTAGCCAAGGCATTTGACACAATGCCCCATTTTGGCACTGTTGACAAACTCTAGAGGTTAGGTACAAACCTGTATATCACCCAGTGGATAGCCAACTGGCTCACAGACAGGACCCAGGAAGTTAGAATTAGGGAGTTCACCTCTACAAAGAAGCCAATCAGAAGTGGAATCCCTTAGGGATCAGTCCTTGGACTGCTCCTTTTGGCATTTATGTCTCAGAAGTCAAGGCCAATGTCAGTGGTAAACAACACCAGAATAACGAAACCAAGAAAACACCAACGAGGAACCTTGTTCTGCAGAAACTACGCACAACAGTTGCTAAAAGTCTTAACGCTTTATTAAATCCACAAGTAGAGCGTTTTCGCCACGGAACACCGTGGCTTCATCAGAGAATAAAGCAATCAAGTGGAATATACAGTTTATATTAAACTAAAACAGGAAATGACATCATCCTACATCCTGTAATGCCGCAGCATAATTTTTGTATAAAAAACCATAAAAATGTGCCACATACACACACAGTGTGATACGGAACATAAACACTGCATACTTTAAAATAATTGTACATAATTTCAAATAAGCAGGCTCAACCAATATATATAAAAACACATAGAAAACTGTTTGTTCTATGGGATACAACTAAAATAAGGATAAATAATAAATAGTAAATAAGTGTGGATAGTGAAGGCAACCTACAATATATCCACAAACATTAAAATAATATACGTAGTTTAGGGATAGAACACACATGTGTACACACACCCCTTTTCTCTTTTAAATCCAGCCGGTTCATTTTGCTGGCTTGTGTGGATATATTGTAGGTTGCCTTCACTATCCACACTTATTTACTATTTATTATTTATCCTTATTTTAGTTGTATCCCATAGAACAAACTGTTTTCTATGTGTTTTTATATATATTGGTTGAGCCTGCTTATTTGAAATTATGTACAATTATTTTAAAGTATGCAGTGTTTATGTTCCGTATCACACTGTGTGTGTATGTGGCACATTTTTATGGTTTTTTATACAAAAATTATGCTGCGGCATTACAGGATGTAGGATGATGTCATTTCCTGTTTTAGTTTAATATAAACTGTATATTCCACTTGATTGCTTTATTCTCTGATGAAGCCATGGTGTTCCGTGGCGAAAACGCTCTACTTGTGGATTTAATAAAGCGTTAAGACTTTTAGCAACTGTTGTGCGTAGTTTCTGCAGAACAAGGTTCCTCGTTGGTGTTTCCAATGTCAGTGGTCTCTGACTGACTAAATTTGGAGATGATTACAAATTAGGAGCTGTCAATGAATCTCACACTGACACAAATGTTCTACAGGAAGGGCTGACAAAGACAAACAACTGATGTCAGAGCCATGGACTAAAACTAAATGCCAAGAAATGCATAATAGTATTATTTGGGAAGTCATCCATCCCAGGTAACTATCATATTGCCAAGACACCCCTTAGAGTTGATCCAGTAGTCAGGGACTTAGGGTCACACATAGATAGTAATCTAGCCTTTGATCATTATGTGTCTACAATGGTGAGGAAATCATTCTATGTTGTGCAACTTATAAACAAAGGTATGGCATATAAGTCCAAGGAAGTCATTCTTCCACTGTATTCAGCTATCATTAGACCTACCACTGAGTACAATGCCCCCTTTGGTATGTACCTAACCAGGAATATCCAACAATTGGAATGTCCACAGACATTCCTCACTAAAAGAATACAGGGCATAAGTAATATGTCCTATGCAGACCGGCTCAAGGCCCTACCCCTGTATTCTGTCTCCTACAGGCTTTTGAGGGGAGATCTATGCCTGACATACAGAGCATTACTGGACCCCACTCTGATGGACCTCCTGCATATCCACAAAACAAACATCACCAGAATTACTTGTTCTAAAAACTTATCTTTGTCTGTCATATAAATAGGACCAGCTAGAGAGATAGGTATGTATCCCAGAGACTACCCCATCTATGGAACAGGCTCCACATCCATGTGAGGAAGAATTCCTCCCTAACCAATTCAAGTGCACCTTCGACAATTGGAAGGGAAACCGGAAATTCATTCCTGGTTTGGCACCTGTGCCTCTAATGGACACAGGTAACCTGAAAAAGGTTCATCTCCCAGGCCCATGCTTGCATTTAACAAGGATTGCAGAACTTATCAGAGATTTGATATGCATGGCCAGGCTTAAAAAGGCCCTTGTGGTTCTTAGCCTAGTAAATACCTATGAACCTAAGTGTGTTGTCTTTTACAAAATGCATGTACAACAGAGGTAGATATGTGGCTATGTCAGGGTCACTGTCTATGCGAAGAGTGACATGATGATGCCTGGGTGTAACTGAATGTTTGGGGTGGAATGTATATAGTTTAGTGTGATGCTTATTGGTTATAGGGCTGAGCATACGCATATGTAGGAAGGCATGGGTGGGGAAGTACAATAGAGGAGGTTGTACTTGTGGGATCCACACTGATGGCTAATAAATATGTAAGTTTAGTGCAATAAAGAACAATTTAAAAGTCTCCAGTGAATACCCTGTGTTGTTTTTTACTTTACTGTTAGCCACTTCACTGTTTATTTCTTGCCTTGTTGGCTAGCTTCTTTTTGCCTTTTTCATATGAATCCTAAATCACCTGCAGATGAAGCTAGTATAAAGCATAGATGGTTTACTTTGCTTGATATTTTTTTTAAATATTTTTCTTTGCTGGGTAAAGAGTAGAATTTCAACATCTCCCTCTGTTCCCTTGTTTCTACCAGTGTGCTTCTTTCCTGTAAACCCATTTGGGAAAGCACCCCTTGGATAGAGGTATTCTGCAAGCAAAAAAGCTTGAAATAAAGAGCATACTTCAAACGATATCATTCACTTCCATGGTGGAAAGCATAAGGCATAGCACTCTCCATCTTCATCTTCTTCCTTCCAGGCTCATCAATCCACTAGTGAAATGGATGTATTGGTGATACTAATGGCATGTTGTGGAGGCATCGACCCGATTTGTGACACAGACTTTTTTCCATCCTCTCCCACTACATGCAGTGGCATCATTTGAAGTATGGTGCTTCCTTGAAGGCTGATTATATGTCCACACTTGCCTTGTGACCAAGGGTTGTGCTAGGACTGGACTTGTCTCTAACATCCACAAAAGGTAGATGCAGTTAATTCTTCATGTATATTCCTCTCAACCTGCTTCCCTCAAAGAAAATGAGCAGCTCTTCAATGGTTCAGTCTTTTCCACCACTGTTGTCACTCCAACACTAATGGCTGAAGTACCACAAGACTGCTAATAACATAAATCCACTGTTGCTTGACATAAGATTGTTAAAAATGTAGCACCCCATTGCTTGATATGAGATCAGTCATACTGTGGCCCCAGTGCTGCTTGATATGAGATCACTCATAATGTGGCTTCACTGTTGTTTGATATGAGATCGCTCATAACGTGGATCCACTGTTGTTTGATATGAGATCACCCATACCTTGTCTCCACTATTTTTGATATGAGATCACTCATGACATGGTTCTAATGCTGTTTTACATAAGGTCACTCATAACATGGCTCCACTATTGTTTATGAGATCACTCATAACGTGGCTGCAATGCTGTTTTATATGAGATCAGTCATAACGTGGCTCCACTGTTGTTTGATATGAGATCACTCATAATGTGGCTCCGCTGTTGTTTGATATGAGATCACTCATAATGTGGCTATACTGTTGTGTGATATGAAATTTCTCTGGCTCTTCTGTCACTTGATATTTGAGTCTCATAACAGCTTTGCTATTGCCTGATAAAAGATTGCTCATAATGAGGTTTTATTGTTGCTTGTTGTGAAATTACTTATAACATAACTCTACTGCTGCTTGATATGGAATCACTCATAATGTGGTTTTGCCCTTGCTTGATATGAGATTGCTCATAACGCAGCTCAGCTGCTGTTTGATATGAGGTTGGTCTTAATACATTTGTTTGAGCTTCATAGATTGAGGAAGTAAGTGTTTTTTTTTATTTTTTATTGCTGCTTGCTCCATACTGTGACAATCTAATTCTGCTTACATATGCAGCATTTACAAAGTCTCTCTGTGATACAATCTCTGTGAGAAAAGGGAATAGAAAATTTCTAGTTTTGATACAGATCCCTCTTTCTCAGAAGTACGGTGACTTTGGAGCAAAAATAATAAAATAAGAGGAGTGTAGGGGTATGTTGCACATTTAGTGTTTAGACTTTGAGACTGACCTGTTTTGCCCTTCTTGAAAAGGGGTGGTAAAGCATGAAGGTAGATATTTGTAAAGTGTGGTTCAAAATCACCCTGTCACTGACTTGAATTATTGTCAAATATATGTTTGCAATGCTAAAAGTCCACTTCTGCTGTTTAGATGTTGCTGTGGGTTCACTGCAGTATGATCTCTGAACATGCAGCAACATCTTTGCAGACATCCATAATATTGCACAACATATTGCTAAGCAAAGGGATATAACAGGGAAGAGACATTTATGAGGATGGAGTCTCAAAATCAGCAGTTGTGGAGGTGCCTGATGAGAATCCTGTAGTGCAGTTGATTGCAGGGGATGATTATGTAAGGTAGAGGTGAGTGTGGAGTGTTGTGGCACTGACTAAGAAACAGCATCTGGTCCATAACTGTGGGCAGGAATAACCATTACATACAACAGTGAAAACTGATTCATGCAATGCTACAACCAGCCTGGGCTCTGGTCAGACTGTGCATCAGATACAGGCTACCCAGATAACGGTGCACTGAGAGCAGGATACAGTTTTCATCATATGCATAGGAGAGAGGGCCACAGTGACAAGTGTTAAAAGGTGGCAGTGTGTGTGTGTGTGTGTGTGTGTGTGTGTGTGTGTGTGTGTGTGTGTGTGTGTGTGTGTGTGTGTGCGTGTGCGTGTGCGTGTGTGTGTGTGTGTGTGTGTGTGTGTGTGTGTGTGTGTATGTGGACAAAGCTCCAGCAAATGAAGCAAAGCTGTGCAAGGGTCTGACAGACAAGTCTAGAGAGCCTTGCAGCAGGTCTCTGCACTGATTGTGTATGTCCCTGTCCATGGTGGTGCAATAAACAATCCTTAGCATACTCAAAGGATGGTGTGCACCATGAGTGTATATATGTTAGGATGTGTTACAGGTGGTCGCACACAAGCTCCCATCTCATTTCTCTGATGTATAGGTGGTTGCATTGCTGGTAGTAGACCATGTCTTCCTCTCCAGTAATGGCCTTCCCCATTTGTGAATGAAGTGGACCAGCAATGGAAAGAAGACTGGCTGCCATGGTCATCCACACAGAGACATTTGTAGTGTTCAGACTTCCAATGTTGTCTCTGCATAATGCTGCACATCTGGTGCAGCATTTCTGCAAGTCACCATGTATACAACATCTGCCCTGACCACCACAATGTTGGCTGCATTGGCCTGTACCTATCCCCATCTAATGGTCATGAACAATCATTGTGTAATGGTTGTAATGGTGCTCAGATTGGGGGGGTGTACCCATTATGTGGCTTGATAGAGTTGGAAGTAATCAAGGCTGACTCTTCTGCTGGAGATGAGGGTGGTCCCTGGCCTGGTGCACTGGACTCATCCAATGCTAAGGTGGGATACTAAGTCTGTGAAATGTACTGCCCAGGCACAGGAGTCATGTCCATGGAGTGGGGTAGGGAGAGGGTCATTACATTTCTCAAGTCTGGCACTGACACTCAAACCCCAGACAGTGTCTGGTACAGGTTAGCTATTGTTGCATTTGATGCCATCCCATGATTGTCTGACATATCAACTCAACTTTAAGTTGAAGTGCAAAAAAAATCTTCTCTTCTTTTTAACTGTATCAAAACACCTGTTACATTTGTAGCAAGCAGCTACTACAGTTTATGCCACATACAGAGAGCTACAACCCTTCAATTCCAAACACAAATGCTACACCAACATGTGTTTCTGAATGCAAGTAGTGCACTGAAAATAAGAAGCGTTAGATAACTTCTGTTCTGAGTGAAATGCAATAAGGCCAACAGTGATCTGCTGATCACAACCACCTAACAAATTGTACCCAAAATGGCAGCTTGCATCACCCCACTGTAGCCAAGCTTCTAGCACCGCTATTTGTCTGCCATTATCACTGGGACCAGACAGGGCCCTGACATCAGGCAGGCTAATATTCACAGTGAAAGGATCTGATAACAAAGCAAATGTGAAAACACATAAGCATTTTCCAGTATAAGATTACAATGATTTGCCAGAATTCCACAAGTTTTATGAGGAACAGAATAAAAATATGATATGAGGCAAAAATCTTGCTGCTCTGGAAAATTCTGGATAGTTGAGAGGCATGCTTGTTCAGCACTATGTGATACTGGCATTTTACAAATAATCACATTAGCACTAAATGTTCATTACATCTGTGTTTTGACCATGACCCACACCAAGAACTCACTCTTTCATTGCCTCTGTAACTGTGCCAGTGAAAGAGCAGGAACTGGATCTGTCTAAAGCATAGTCAGAACATAATGCATGTCGCTAGCCTAAAATCAGAATGCTTCACATAAATGCAGTGCAGTTTTAAAGTCTGGTATGTAAGCTTCCTGTAATAAACTGCATACCGTCTAGGACTGCATCCATGCCTTACACCTGTTACCTACCAGGGGAGGATATGACTCTGCCAAGAACTGAAATAAATGAACATTTTGTACACTGGAACAAATTCTTTGAGAATCAGCTGCCTGGCAGTTGATGCTGAGGCCTAGGGCTCGGAGCAGTAGTTACTGTCGAATAGAGTTTGATTCTCTCTGCCCTCATTTGCCTACTGTATTACCTTGAACAAGTCACTTAACTAAGTGTTGCTCATGTGACAAGACTGTGCGCTTCATGGGCCTACCTGTTTAACAACTGGGTATCATTACTCAGAACACAAGACTTTTTTATGCTGCTGTCTGTACAGAACACATTATTTTTTCCCAAAATATAATTCTGTATCAAAATTAGTATCTATAGGATTCAAGTTTAGATGTGTGTATTTAAGTGTCTGACAAATATGAAGGAAAGAGTGATAAATATAGCCATTTATGTTCTTCAGCTTATTTATTTACACTTTTTTTGTCGAAAATTTTGAATTGTCAGCAACAACATTATGGCTGTTCACTTCTTGAACCAGCAAACTATTTTAGAATTAAATGATACCGTAACAAACTGTCACTCTTCTGTTTTATACCAAGAATTTCTCAGTAAGGAGTCTGCACAAATGTTTTTGGTTATTCTGTGTAATCCATCCAATCAAGCACCAAATGTCATGTCTGAGGAAAGAAAATTGGCTATGCTGCACTGAACATGCATTGATGTAATGACTTTGTAATCTAACAGCTAACAAAGTAAGTTTAAAAGATGAACTGAGAGGTAAACTACCAGACATTACTTTCTCTAAACACAAGGAGAGAAATGTAATATTCCTGGCATTAGAAAGAACCCTTCTTTTCCTATAAGCAATTACAGGGCAGCAGTCAATAGTCAATGGTTAACCTGTGATTGATAGCTGCTCTTTAAATGCAATCAGATTGCTTTCCCAAGTGAATAACAGCAAGGACTGATTCTGCATTCTAATTAGATAACTACTCTGGTGCTAGGCGGTAAGTAAATTAAGAGGTACAAAACAAGACATGGAAACTACTATTAAAATATGGAGAAATGCTGATGTACAGTTTACCCTGCAATTGATATTTCAATGATAAGCCTGGTAATTTGGCAAATTTAAACATTACATTTGATGTTTAGCTATCTTGATTACCTGAGTAAATAAAATAGCTGTTTTAAAGGAATGGACATACATGCAATTTAAGATTAGTACTTACTCCCTTAACATTAATTCTGACTACTCACAGTATATTGCCACCATTCATTTAATATAATAACACACACAATAAGCAATCACTAACTATTATAAGACAACAAAACAATGATAAACAAGCAAATATAACAACAATAATCTACAGCAACACCTACCATCAATAGTCTTTTCACTGTAAATTCTGCAGCAGGTGCCATTAAAGAAGTGATTACCTTAATTAGTTACTTTTGGTTAACTTTTTGTCTTTAGTGCTGGTCCAAGCAGCAGAGGATGAAGCATTTAAATATGTATGTAAACTTTTACCTCATGACAGTATAGTTTTACTTGTTAAAGTATAATTTCTGCTCCTGATATTACTAGTTTCCACTGGTGAGGGTGCGTACTCTTCTTGGGAATCAAAAGCCCCCTTAAAGAGGTGGTGCTGTCATGTAATTTTCCTGCGTGTTCTGTCTGTGTTGTCTCCTCCACTCGAAAGGCCACTTTACGGTTTATATGGGTTAGGAGATGAAGATGGGGAGGATGCCATGAAACCTTGTAAGCTGCTGCAAATTTTCTTTCTTATGTTGGGAGTTTCCTTTTCTCCCTTGTCATAAGTAGGTGATTATGACCAACTGCAGAGCTTCCATATTATTTTACTGTTGTTCTGGAAGACAGAGGGTAGGCAAGTTCCTCTAATTTGTCTTTCAAAAAGTTTAAAGATTCTTATGGTGATTCAAATCTTTGCCACTTTATGCAAAGGACACCACGATAAATAAGGAAGGAATATTATCTTTATAGCAAAAGGACCTGACGTGAAAATTTGAATTAGTTTCAAAAAGTCTTGATATAATCTCAGTTTTTGACCTTCAACTACGAGATCTCCCCTCTCTCTCTTGGTGCATGTAAGACCTTTTCCTGATCTTAAAAGTTAAAAAAAAAACGCATGATTATTTGCCTAGGAGGCTGCCCTGGATTTGGTTTTGGATTTCGGGATCTATGATCCCTCTGCAAAACAATAGGGTGATCGATACTGAGAGCTTTAAGTAATATCATTGGTAGAAATTGTAGATAATCATCAGCTGTTGACTCAAGCCCGCTAGATACAAAATATTGCGCCTTGATCAGTTCTCCAAATCTTCTATCGTAGCTGATAATCCAACAAGAAAATATTGTGTTCCTCTGCAGCAGTTTGCACACACTGTATGTAATGAGCATTTGCAGAGACAGATTCTAGAAAACCCACGTTTGCAGTCAGTTTTGTGTGTGTGTGTGTGTGTGTGTGTGTGTGTGTGTGTGTGTGTGTGTGTGTGTGTGTGTGTGTGTGTACACTCTTGCATGCACTCAGTACATCTATCTATAGAAATAAAATATCTCTCTATCACTCTCACATTCTCTCTCTATAGATAGATATCCTTAAAAAAAATAATACCAACCCTGTAGAATTAGATCCAAAACATATTTTACATTTTCATTACAGCTATTCACCACAGCACTCTCTGGGATGTCTTCCCACAATATGTAGATATATATATATAGAGAGAGAGAGAGTGTGAGGGATGCTTCCACCTTTCTACACATCAGCATTTATACTTTTCAACTGCACCACATTTAACTGTCTAAAGTACATCTGTTCTGCTAATGACCTTAGACAGCTTCTGTTTTCACTCTTTCATTGTCCTGAATACAGAGTCAATATGAGAGAAAATTCCCAGAGCTCATCATGGTCCAAATGGATTAATAGGAAATATACTTTTGTTGCTAGCAGTAACTTTAAAATGCTGAGCAGTGAAACTGAATGTTGGCAGCAGAATTTAGTCTTGTATATAATTTATGTTTGTTTCATTTCTTTCTTGGTCAGTACAGTTTACTCGTTTATGCTTAACTAATGTTTGTTCCATTTCTTTCCCAGTTTAGTACAGTTTTCTTGCTAATGTTTAACTTATACTTGTTCTATTTCTTTCTTGGTGCAGTTCAGTTTTCTTGCTTATGTTTAATTTATGTTTATTCCATTTCTTTCTCAGTTCCACACAATTTTCTTGCTTATGTTTAACTTGTGTACATTCTATTTCTTTTCCAGTTCAGTATAGTTTTTTTGCTTATGTTTAACTTACTTTTGTTCCATTTCTTTCTTTCTTGGTTCTGTACAATTTGATTATTTAGGTTTAACTTATGCTTTTCTAATTCTTTCTTGGTTCAGTAAAGTTTGCTTGTTTATGATTAACGTCTGTTTGTTCCATTTCCTTTTTGGTTCAGTACAGTTTACATGTATATGTTTAACTTCTGTTCGTTCCATTTCTTTCTTGGTTCAGTACAGATTGCTTGATTACATTTTATGGCTGTGTGATTCATTTCCTAATAAGTTCAGTACAGTTTTCTTGTTTATGTTTCACTTCTGTTTGTTCCACTTCTTTCTCACTTCAGTACAGGTTGCTTTTTTATGTTTCACTTCTGTTTGTGTCATTTCTTCCTCAGTTCAGTACAGTTTTCTTGGTTATGTTAAACTTATGTTTGTTCCATTTCTTTCTCGGCTCAGTACAGTTTTCTTGCTTATGTTTAACTAAGTCTGCTCCATTTCTTTCTCAGTTCAGTACAGTTTTCATGCTTGACTTTCACTGTTTCTGAATAAATTGTCAATGGCAAAAAAGGGAGGGGAGAAATAATGAGACTGCTCGCTGCACAAGCTGGCCAACAGTGCGGGCTAAAATGATCCATGTGTCCACCTCTCGTGTTGAAAGATTATTTAGCATACCTCTTACCTTCTATGGTCAACAATGATGGACAAAGCCAAAAATAATGAGCATCAGTCATAAAACCTTTCTCTAATTCACTTAAGTAGTTAAAAAACAAGAGGTTTTGTATCAGTGTCTATTTTTTGAACAATTCACACCTACATTACCCCTATATACCCCCAGCAAAGCACATTCTCAATATAAATCTCCTACTGTCTCTATCGCATGACATGTTTTCCTTGCAGTGAAAATCCAACTCATACTCATTATCTTCTACATCTACCTCAACTTTACCACAGCTTTCTATCTCTATATCAGTTAAAAATATACATATTATACACATTCCTCCTCGCCTCTCTGCTTTCTCCTATCTCCCATACCTCCTGCTTATACTTCTTGTACCTTTAAATGTAAAACTGTAAATTACATTTTAAAAACTCACAGAGTATGTCATCATGTCACGCATTAATGTTTTACTTATTGTTTCCCTCTAGTATAGCTGCCTTTCAGTTACTGTATAAAAATGATTTGTAACTAGGGCCTTCACTGAAAAGGGCCTACCACAGCCCAGTCAGACAATCCCTGTCCACAAAAACAATGAATAATAAGAGTTAATACTTGTCATTAACAGAAAATCAAAACTTTTACAATAGAATGAGGCAAAATAGGGACAATTGAAACATGTGGTAATGTAGTCTCTAGAGCTACTGGTCTGATAATCCATGTTGCTGACTGCCATAGCTGTATATACTGAACAACACGATTCCCCGGATTCTCAAAAGCTTGCACAGCATGCAAGATCGGTGCAGGAGCTCAAGCAGGCAATATGTCTGCATTGCGATCCAAGAACAGCTTGCAGGGGTGTACACGAGCGCTCCTGCACTAATCCTGCACGAACTAAGCCCTGGTATGCAAATCACCCCATTCACAGGTGTAATCCATGGAAATGAGTTGATTTTGCAATCCAGGAAGCTTGCAACAGTCCGTGCATGACTAGTGCTATCTGCAGAAATGTACTTGGTTAGTAACTGCGTACATTTCTGCAAAATCCAAAACGGAGCTATGACAGCTCCAAATAAAGGCTGCATATCATGTAGTAAGCATGCCAATGGCCAAGTATAAGGCCACTGGCATTGCAAACATAAAAAAAAATTACAAAAATCAACTTTTTTTTTTTAGCCGATCTCTGCTGTTTAAGCATAGGGCAGTGGTGCGCAAACGGGATCGGGGGGAAATAATAAAATAAACCGAAAATAAGCAGTCTAACTAAAATCCCTATTCTGCCATGCAAGTCAATAGCAGAAGACAACCTGGCCAGTGACTAGTGGTTGCTAAGAGGGAAGGCTCAGTGTAACTATGCATTAGCAGGAAATCCTATGCAAATGAGGGGAAGGATAGTGAATCCCAGTTTTCCCCAACATGTGAGTCAGGTCCCAACAGTGTAAGAGTAGGAATAGCTTGGTGCAAGCCTAGGAGTTAGGTGACATCATGGGGGTGTGTGTCAGGTATACTGTAAGCAGATTGGAGCCCTGTGGCTCGGGTTTGCTCCTATCTTAGCACAGCTAAGCTGGGAGAGTGTCTAAACTTGCTTAGCACTCTTTACAAAGCCTAAGCGGGTGTGCACACCATGGACCGAGTTTTACAGGAAGAAAAAAGACGTTAAATCAGGAAATAGCAGCAATGTGCACATTTGAGCATTCTGCGCGGTGCACACACGGGCTTAAACAGGAAGGCAATGGGAAGGGAAAACAGCAGTATGAAGGTAACCAAGGAGAACTAGCTTAGCTGACAGGTGAAATGTATCAGAATCAGCCAATTACACAGGCAGCAGACCAGCCAGCCCAGAACACTACTATAAATTAAGCAAACACCTTCCCCTCTGTTTTTTTCCCCACACTCTACACCACCGGTGTAAACAAGCGGGGAACTTTTAACACTCACAAAAGCAAAATGATAGTGGCTGCAATAGCTATCACACAACTTGGGGAAGAGGCTGAGGGTGGTGAGGATGTGAATGCTGTCGACCAACCCACAGTGAGGAGATGGAGATGAGTGTACAGACCCAGGGTAACCTACCAGGGGCTGCATGAGCTGGAGATAGTGGAGCACTATAAGGTGGACAGGGACCTCCTACAGCAAATTGTTGAGCTGTGCCGGCTACGCCTGACACACAGGACTAACAGAGGGGAACCCATCCCAGTGGATACCAAGGTATGTGTAGGCCTAAGAATACTAGCTACAGGTACCTTCCAAAGACCAACTGGGGATATGATGGGGATTTTATAGGCATCGGCATTCAGGGTACTCCACCAGTCCCTGGATGCCATGTCAGCACATGTTGGTGAGAACGTATATTTCCCCAACACCTGTGAGGCATTTGCCAGCAATATGCAACTGTTCTACAAAATAGCAGAATACCCTGAGGTAGTGGGTGCAATAGACTGCATGAACAAATGCATCAAAGCACCAGCCGATGAGCGGGGTAGGGTCTACAGCAACCACAAAGGCTTCCCCTCCATCAACTGCCAGGTCATGTGCGATGCCCAGGGCATAATAATGTGTGTGCTGGCTGCCCTGGAAGTTATCACGATTCCCACAAGTAGCATCGGACGTAGCTGTACCACAGATTTGCCAATGGGGACATCCCTCATGGTCACCTAGTGGTGGATGCTGGATACGCACTGGAGCCGTGGCTGATGACACCCATCAGAAATGCACATACACCCGAACAAGAACTCCATAATGGGGCACATACACAGACCAGAATTATAGTAGAGCGTGTGTTTGTGATGCTCAAGTCATGGTTCCGGTGCCTGGACACATACGATGGAGACTCACCAGCTACATGTACCCAAATTGTCCTTGTATGTGCCATGATACACAATATGATCTTGCAGAAACAGCTGTAGCAGAAACAGCACAGGGCAGGCCCACACAACCCCTACCATTGCCAAGGCCTGCACAGGCACAGAGTGACTTGGAGGTGGACCAACCTGAGCCTGCCCCAGTAGGCAGAATTAGGCATGCCCAGTATGCCCTGGCCTTGGCAAAGAGGCAACGTATAGCACATACAGTGACACAGGAGAGACCCAGGGAATAACACTTCTCTCCGACTCTCACATACAGTAAAAGGGATGCCACACTTTACAATACCTGTGCCTAACCATGTGTAGGGAGTGTACTATGTGCAACCGACATAGGCAGCCTTGCAGCATCACACTCAATACTGGGACACCCACAAGGTAATCACTCAACCTATCAATTGCCGAATGGAGTAGAATGTTTTGTTACCTGTATCTATGGTATGGATGTGAGTATGCAAGGGAATCGAGTGGCTGAATGGTATGCCATCAGATAGTAGACACCTATAGTGGCACCATGAGATCTGTCACAAATACTGGTGTCACCATAGTAGCCAGTACTACACAGGGTGACAAAACCACTGCAGGAAATGTGCTGGGCCATTTGTGTCCATATGACTCACACATGCCAGTCAGGGATGTTCACATACTCAACAACAGTCTCAGCCAGAAGAACAGGTGTTGACAAACACAAACAAAGGCTGTGCTATGGCCTCTGAATGATGCCTATTGGTAACCGCCCCCTGGCCTACACAGACAGACTACAGCAGGTCAGGCAGTGGGATGTTAGTTCTGAAGGGTAGGAGGTAAGAAACTAATATGCAGGTAAATTAAAGCTAAGACCTGTAGTACACTGATATGCCTCTAGTCAGCATGATAGGTTAGGATGCAGAATGAAATGGAGTACTTGACATACCAGTACAGTCATAGCAAATGTATACAAGTGTCAGGTGTCCCCCCATCCTACTTAGAAATGTAGTAACAGTCAGGTGTGCCCCCACACAATCCTGTGTAGAAATGTAGTAACAGTCAGGTGTGCCCCCACAGTCCTGTGTAGTAATGTAGAAACAGTCAGGTGTGCCCCCCAATCCTGTGAAGAAATGTAGGAATAGTCAGGTGTGCACTCCCAATCCTGCATAGAAATGTAGAAACAGTCAGGTATGTCTCCCTGCAATCCTATGTAGAAATGTAGGAACAGTCAGGTGTGCCCTTTCCCCCAACCCAGCTTAGAAATGTAGTAACAGGCAGGTGTGCCCCCCCCAAAAATCCTGTGTAGGAATGTAGAAACAGTCATGTGTGCTTCCCCCAACCCTACTTAGAAATGTAGTAACAGTCAGGTGAGCCCACTCTAAACCTATTTAGAAATGTAGTAATGCTCTGGTGTGCCCCCCCCCCAATCTGATGTACACAAGTCGTAACAGTCAGGTGTGCCTCCCACAACCCTTTGTAGAAATGTATTAACATGTATGTGTAGGTATAATACCAGTGGAGCACAGATGCACAGATGTGGCCAAGGTAGGTTGCAGCATCTGCACAATATGCAGGTATGAGTGTGTTATGTTGGTGTGTGTTTCATATTGTGTGAGAGTGGTCGGTATGTATTCATGTTGAGGTAAGACCTGGTGGCCATTGCCCACTACTGCTGATGACAGGGACAAGTCCTCACAACTGCAGTGCCAAACACAATAACCACCAGTATAACACAAGCTAGCAGTAAGCCATTGTAAATGTAAGGTGGTAATGTGTGTTACCATCTGAAAGACTTACATGGGGTGGCTGTTGGGCTAGATATACAAGCAGTGCACAGGGGAAAGTACCCCAGACATATAGTATATATTGTGTCGCTGTGAAATGGACATACCCTTGGAATAGTACATACAGGTATGCATCACATTATCTAGCCCTGTAGTAGGGGATACTGGTGTTGTCTGACCAAACACTCGCAGATCACAAAGTAGGTAGGACTGATGTATTGGGAAACAGCTGATGTACCTGCACATGTAAGCATAACTGGTATGCCCAATGTATATCTGTGTGTCAGATGCAAGTAGTGTCCATAGCACACATGCACCCATGTGGGGAATGAGTACAATATGACCCCACCTGTATATGGCAATAGCGAAAGAAAGCAGCATGCAGTGCAGATGTCCCATGAAGGTGTGTTGCTAGCTGTAGGTAGCACCCTGCCAGCATCCACACCACCTGATCAAGACTGATAAAAGGTATTGGCATGAACACCTAGCACACCTACCATGTCACCCCAGGGGAATATATTGTATGGCGGTCTGAGACTGTTGGACTGACAGAATGTAATGGCCTGTCACATCTGGCCCGCATCAACATCTAATGGCCCACAGGCCTCTGCCAAGGGCCTGTGTCTCATATGTACTACCAATGTATGGTGTGTCATGGACACCCAAATAACAACACAACACACTCCACATAAGCCATATGCAAGGCCATGTGGACAAACCACAGTAACATGTCCACCATGTCCCACTGCATGAATGTTGGACCAACACCAACACACAGCCATGATAGGGTGATAACCATAGGGAAAGTATCAGAGAATGTATGCATAATGTAAGGAAGAGGATAGAATAACAGAGGGGGGTGGGAGTGTGGCCAGCATGGAATGTGCAAGGTCCAACACAAAGCTGTGTGCACACACTATTCCTGGCTGTAAATACATAAATGGGTGGCTACATACCTGCCCGTACACCACGATAGGGGTAATGTCCTGACCCATGGCCCTTGCCTCTGGGTAATCTGTGCAAATCTGTGCAGCTGTGAGGTATAGCCTTAGCAATATAAGGCCATACTATCATGTTGATGAATGTACGGGATCCTCTGCCAGCACTGTGCCAAGTTGCTGAACTGGATACACAGACCCAGCAACAAGTGTCTGCAGCTCCCCCTCCAGGATGGCATAACCTACCATGAATATGTAGGCATCTGCCCACAATACCACACACAGTTGCAGTCACCCTTTATCTCCCAAGATATCACTGTGAGCAGGAATGTCCCCTGACAGTACATGAGGACAGAAAACATCACAGTGTATAACAGTAGACATGTCTGAATATCTCTGCTAACAGCAGTATCATGTAGTTGAAGCAGCACAAACACAATCACCTACAGTACACCTGTCCCCTGTACACTATGTCCCCATATTGCCAAATGATCGACGGATACCCTGCAGAAACAGTTTGCTACCTGTAGGTGTACAACACAAAGGTCTGCACTGGAGTACGAACTACCTGGATTTGAGCCACACATTCAATACACAAGGGCATACTGGGCATGCTCACACACTTAAACAAATGAAGCCCATGTCTGCAAACAACCGTGGGCCAGACATATCTGGCAGTTGCAGATGTTAGTGCAGACACTCCTCAGTATGTACCACTCATGCTTTGCACACACAGTGGATAGGAATATAGACATATATCCAAGGATGACACACTATAATAAGCCAAAAGTAGACATACATATTTAGGCCTGTCCTACCCAGCACACAGCCAAATGGCTACAACCACATGAGGTTCAGATGTCACTCACTGTAGATACTAGTCACCGGTATCTGTCAGCATGACAGACTATGTGGTGTAAGTGCTAGCTGTGCAACATGACTGTACAAGGAAGTAGTCATCTAGCAGATCTATTCACTTACCTGTGGAATATTGCCTTGTCTGTGCCCACATGTGGTGTGTCAACCTCTAGATGAATGGGTTATGGCCCATGCACACACACTGCCTTCCCTACAGCCCTACTATGACAAGCCTGCTGAGGTCATCCACTTTGAAATACACCTTTGGGAAAGTTGTAGCCCAGTAATCTCTGTTGAGCTTCCTATAGCTGCGTGCTGCTGTAGTGTGATAAACTAGTTAGGTAAGAGTTCTAATCCCTGACATGGCAAGTGTGTGCGTATGTGTGTGTGTGTGTGTGTGTGTGTGTGTGTGTGTGTGTGTGTGTGTGTGTGTGTGTCTGTCTGTCTGTCTGTCTGTGTATAGAGCAATGCCTTTTAGGCTAGCCACACTCCCTACAATTCAAATGCCCTACTTTGGCAAGGCTGCTGATGTCATTCACCTTGAAATACACCTTTAGGAAGATTGTAGACCAGTAATCTCTGTAGCACATTCCATAACTGTGTACTGCTGTAGTGTTTTCAAATAGGTAGGAATTCTAATCCCAGACTTAACAACTGTGTGTGCGTGTGTGTGTGTGTGTGTGTGTGTGTGTGTGTGTGTGTGTGTGTGTGTGTGTGTGTGTGTGTGTGTGTGTGTGTTTCTGTCTCTGTCTTTGTAGAGAGCAATGCTTTTTAGGCTAGTCAAACTCTCTACAATTCAAATGCCCTACTTTGCTAAGGCTGCTGATGTCATCCACCTTGAAATACACCTTTGGGATGGTTGTAGCCCAGCAATCTCTGTGATGTGTCCTATAACTGCTTACTGCTGTAGTGTGATAAACAAGTTAGGTAGGAGTTCTAATCCCAGACTTGGCAACTGTCTGTGTGTGTGTGTGTGTGTGTGTGTGTGTGTGTGTGTGTGTGTGTGTGTGTGTGTGTGTGTGTGTGTGTGTGTGTGTGTGTCAGTCTCTGTGCAGAGAGAAATGCTTTTTTAGGCTAGTCACACTCCCTACAATTCAAATGCCCTACTTTGGCAAGGCTGTTGATGTCATCCACCTTGAAATAGGGAAGGTTGTAGCCCAGTAATCTATGTGGCATGTCCTATAACTGTGTACTACTGTAGTGTGATAAAATAGTTAGGTAGGAGTTCTAATCCCCTACTTGGTAACTGCGTGTGTGTGTGTGTGTCTGTCTCTGTCTATGTAGAGAGCAATGGTTTTTAGGCTAGTCACACTCATGACACTTCAAATGCTCTACTGGCAAGGCTGTTGATGTAATTCATTGTGAAATACACCTTTGGGGAAGGAGTACCCCACTTATCCCCATGGTGCATCCTATAACTGCCTCATGCTGTAGTGTGATATTGAACTTTGGTAGAGGTTCTATCCCCACACATGGCAGTTGTGGATGTTTTGTGTGTGTTTCTATATCTGTGTAGGGAGCAATGCATTTTAGGCTAGTCACACTCACTACAATTCATATGCCCTACTTTGGCAAGCCTGCTGATGTCATTCACTGTAAAATACACCTTTGGGGAAGGAGTACTCCAATAATCTCCATGGTGCATCCTATAAATGTGTAGTGTAGTGTAATGAACTAGTTAGGTAGGAGTTCTAATCGCAGACATGACAGGTGTGTGTGTGTGTGTGTGTGTGTGTGTGTGTGTGTGTGTGTGTGTGTGTGTGTGTTTGTAATTCATATCCTGTGTGGAGATGGTTGAGAGTGTGTAACAAATGGACTCAATATGAAGCGGGATTTGCATATTTCTTATATGGTGGACCTAGTAAATATCACAATGTCCACTGTACAAGGATAACAGATTTGAAATAGCTGAGAGGCTGGGGTGCAAATCCATACCCCTACATGTGACATTAAGGCCAGGCAAACAAAGTGAGCAACCCTAGTATTACCCAGAGAACACTCTCAACCCATGCCTCATACACACACACACACACACACACTTGCCTAGGCAATAGCCACTATGTTGGTAGTACCCTGCATATTGCCCACTGATAGTAACCATGGTGTGATTACAGTAGGCTACAGTGGGCAAGGCACCCCATCCATCAGTCCAATAGGCATGTACATGCCAACAGTGCACCTTCCCCATGTTCCCCACTAGACAACTGCAACACCTGTGGTGCCCTCAAATGTGACCCACAAAGGACATACCATGCCTGAAAAACATGCCCTGTATGGACAGATGCCACTGACACCAGGGAATACTGCTATCATGCTATCAATGTAGGTGCTGGTTCAACCTGCCATCCATTAATTGTTCCTGCCACATGAAGCCAGGACTGGCACATCTGATGATAACAGTCTGTTTACACAACATGGGCCAGACACCCCAGATACAGTTCCATATGTCACTGTACATGCATGTGGGAGGTGTGCATTTCCCAAACACCATCCATGTCATGGACTAAGGAACACATACATAGCAAGCAATGCACAGCATTGGCCACACGCAATAGTCACCCAGGTGACTGGATGGTGAATTCAATACTCACCTGTGTGGTCAAATCTAGACACTACACCCATGAGCCACAATGCAGACCATTGTCATGTGGCCTGATGCCAAGGTATACCCATCACCTGGCCTTGTATAGCCGTCTGGCACAGTCGACCACTACACAACCATGAAGCAATGCACCCATGCATGTCAGTACTGGCATCCTGTGTGTGTGTGTTATATGATATGTATGACCACATTCACACTCACTACAACCCCCATTGGCATACTGAAGCATGCTGTCTAATGTCAGTCACCTCCACATTTGCCCATATAACCTCCGTATGACCCCTGTGGTGCATGTGATACCTGAACAGTAATGTGTTGTGGCAATCTCACTAGTGATTTGTTGTATTCCTGGCCCTGCCAAGTGTGTCAATGTGTGTGCATCCCTGTGAGAGTGTGGCTGTGTAGACGCCGACACCTGTTCATGTGGACAGGTAAGTGTACTACACCTATTGTATAGCTACTGTATCCCTGTTGCAGATGTCACTCACCATCACATATATGTTTTGAGAGATCTTCAAAATGTAACCTATGTGGCACATCCAATAACTGCATAGATATGTGATAGCACTACATAGTCAGCAGGGATTTGATAACCTGTACTGGTAGGTGTGTGACACAAACATGCTTATGTTTTACACTCCCACCCCTCCCTGGCTTTTTTTGACTCTGTCTGCTTCTCTCACTCCTTCTCTGGTAGATGTGGAGACTTACACCTGCTTTGCTGTATTTTAAGTGATGCTCATGATCAGCTGATGGGTCTGCATGAATTGCAGCCCTCCTCTAGATGATTGCATGTGGAACAGCTGTGGTAACATTCCCATAGCCAGTTGCATGGAACCACACTCCAATATCTAGGAACATCATGTTGGTGTTGGGCCTTTACATTCACTGTGAGCAGGGACTTGTTCTGCTGTTTGACAAACAGCATCTCAGATGGATTGGGAATCTACCTCTAACAACATGCACTGTGGAAACAGGGCAAAACACAGGAGGGGGATGTGTCTGACCTAACTACAGATGGTAAGTGCTGCTATACTGCATTTGGAGTAATGTTGGTTTAACAGGGTGTGTGTGTAGATATGGCTTTCCTACATGTTTTAATACCTGCCATGTTAGTGCTATGTTTATGAGGAAACCCCCATCTGTAGGGTCATCTGCAGACTGGGCAGTGTGTGGTGCCTTTTGTTTCATGTGTTACCCACAGAGCACCTATATGTGAACTGCAGAACGTAGTGTGAGGATTGCAGTCTGTAGATGGTGACAGCCGTGAGAGTTACTGACTTCATTTCCCTCACTGGACATATGTTGCAACAAATCATATTACAACAGTAAATGTATGAGGTTATCACAGCAACATGTCAATATTGGCCATGTGTATGTGCCTCCAGCCACAACTCTGTCAGCCTGTGTATATATTCCATGCAGTAAGAGGTGCATATGTGCTGTACACCATGATTAGTGTCATCATATCTGATAACAAGCCAGTGAGATATCAGACTGCTACACATGTTATGTATAGTAGTGGTTATATTTTATGAAATAAGCTGGACATTCTGTGGTTGTGTGTATGATACTGAGGTCTGTGTGCTTATGTTGATTGTCGACACTGTATATATTGTTAATAAGTACTTTGACCTGTGTACAGACTGTGGTAGATGTCATTGTTCTTGGTCCTGTTCTATCTGATGTTACATGCTGCTCCACTGTATGTTACCCTATCAGCCAACATGTTTGTAGGGCCATACACACACATATCTCATACCACAGACAGGCATTGGACCACACTGTGTAGTGGCCCAGTATATGTAGGGTTAGTGTGTGAGTGGCATATATGAGGATGGTGTTGAACAGATAGTCCATATACTGTAATATTACGCTAGCTTACCATATGTGGCTGTGGCTGTGTTCACATTGTTTGTGGTTATGCACTTTCACACATGTGCATCATACTCTGTGCTGCGACATGCCTGTAGAGCCTGCTATATATGCTGGTACATGTGCATTCCCCCCATAGGAAATGTAGGCCAGTGTTGAGCCATTAAGCCTGTAGCCTGCACAGTGCTTTGTTACATGCCTAGCAGCTTAGTGTACTTACCCAGTGAGATGTCATGTCCAGATACTTGTCAGATGTACTGCTGCCGGGCCACCATAACAGTCATGTATGTCAGACAGAGCAGTGGGATGCTGCACACATGTATGTCAATATCTAGTGGGTAGTATTTGGCCATGGCACCTCTGTACCAGTGGTTTGTATGTGTCAGGACAGACAGGGGTGTGTGAACGCATAATTATGGGGGCAAATGTATACCAGTAGTTACGTGTTATACCCATCTACATGGCTGTTAACATCCACATTGTCAGGCTTGGTCCACATGTCTTGCACTAAGGGGTTCTGTGTATACCTCTGGACTGTCCAGAGTGTGTCAGACTGTCCACATATATTGGCCAATATGTCTGCTGTAATCCACAGGAGCATTACGTACTAGCAGTGTTACAGTGCTATGATGTCCTTAGGATGTCTGTCAGTGGCCAATGGCGCACATGTTAAAAGCAGATGCGACCTCCCACACACACCATGTCTGTGCAGACAATCCCTATTACAGTAGAAATAGTCTACAAATATGCCTAACATCCCCTTGTACTACAAAGATGGGACTATAGTGGCTGAGGTAGGGCTACACACCATGTTCAGGACATATGGTGAAAATATATGTATATATAATTATCCAGATATCTATATAGCTATATACACATATACATATCGACATACATAGATGGATATGTATATGTAACTAGATATACATATAAACACTCAGATATATACATATACAGAGCAATATATGTCTACACATATACAGATAGAGATACATATGCACATGTACGTATGGATGTCTACATATATATTGACAGTAGTAGGTATATTAGAATAGATATGTATGCACATATAGTTCTAGATAACTACATATATACCAGCATAACTAGGCATATCTGTACACACAGGATGTGTATACATATTTAGCTGGGTCCCCTTCACATGGTCGACTTTTCATAAAGTTGACTTATATATGGCCGAGACCATATGATTGACTTTTGAAAAGCCGACCATGAGAAACCACTATCTCTGCCCAGCGCGGAATGGGAAAATTTCCCACTTCCACACTGTAGTGCGATCTCAGAGTTGGTATATTAAAGTTATGGGGGGGAGTGGGGGCAGAGCCCCCCATGGGGGGTGTAGGGGTCAGAGCCCCCTGCTAATACTTTAAGGTAAGTGTTTGTTGTGTGTTTATGTTTACTTTACATGGTCGGCATTCTGAAAGTTGATCATATGTTCTCGACCATATGAAAGTCGACTTTCTGACATGTCGACCATGTAAAGTAGACCCATATAGCTATATATTATATATATATATATATATATATATATATACACATATATCTAATATATATATCTAATATATATATATATATATATATATATATATATATACATATGAAGAGATGTACACATGGCCATATATATATATAGCACAGATGTGTATACAGACATATGTAAGAGTATACATGTGTATATACATGTAGACATATATAGAGCTATTATATGTATATAACCATATTCCTGTCATGTGTAAACCTCATGGTTGTGTTACCCTCCCAGATGTAACTCACCGTATGTATCTGCTATGTGTACATTATGATAAAACAACATATGTGATGCAACAGTCATATTAATAACAATGACTACACAATTTACTTCCTAAATTGTGTAGTCATTGTTATTAATATGACTGTTGCATCACATATGTAACTCACCGTATGTATCTGCTATGTGTGCATTATGATAAAACAACATATGTGATGCAACAGTCATATTAATAACAATGACTACACAATTTAGGAAGTAAAGGCAATTGTTCAGTACTGCACAATATGTGTATTGACAGCTATATTGGTAAAACAATAGCTGTCTTCCCAGTGGTCATGACATAGTGGTTAATTGTTGTGACTATAGTATACAGGGTCCTGGGTTCAAGTTCTGCAAGGACTGTTCATTTTGTTGCTGGGCAGAACAAGGGCTGTCAGATACAGAGTGGTTAAGGCAGTTGTGAGTAGCTTTAAGCAGGTTAGGGTCATAGGTTCATAGGTAGGTACTGGGCTATCTGCCCGAAGGCATATATTAGCCCAGCCACGTTGTGCGGTATTCACCACCCCTTTGGTTAGTTCCCTAGGCCCTTGATCTAGCAGCTAGTACCATTGGCCCCTATTTAGTAGAGCTGTTGGTATGATCCCTGGTGTGAACTTTCTGTTACCCATCCACTCGTCAAGGTTCCTCTTGAAGAGTGATAGTGAGGGGCTCTGTCTTATGTAGATCGGGACCTTGTTCCATAGCAAGGGAAGTCTTTGCAAAGGGAATCTATCCCTCCAGCATGTTCTATTCATTGTTGTGCTGAGGTTTATATCCCTAGAGCATGTAGCTCGAATAGATTTTGTTTTGCTAAGATGGAGCATGTTCAACAGTTCTGGGTTGGACATGGCTCTGTATGTTAGATAGAGGTCGCCTCTGAGAAGGCGGTATGCAACAGAGAAAAGCCTTAGTTTTTTCAATCGTGCTGCATAGGGCAACTGTTTGAGGCCAGTAATCCTCTTAGTGACGTACCACTGTGGTCTCTCCAGCTGCTGGAGATGCCTAGCCAGGTATAATCCAATTGGTGCATTGTACTCAATAATGGGTCTGATGAGGGAAGAGTAGAGGGGCACCACTACATCCTTAGATCTTGATGCGAACCCTTTTGTGATCAGATGGGTCACATAGAAGGATTTTCTAACCACCTTGGCAACATGGTTATCAAAGGAAAGCTGACTATCTATTTGGGTCCCTAGATCCCTTATTACTTCTTCAGATTTCAGGGGGTTACCTCCTATGTGATAGTTAGCGGGTACTCTGTTTTTTCCAAAGGGGATTACTATGCATTTTTTAGCATTTAGCTTGAGACCATTGCTTTGACACCATGCATCAGTCTCATTAAGGTCCTTCTGGAGGATATCCATGTTGGCCGGAGTCTCTATTATAGCACCCAGTTTGCAGTCGTCCACAAACCTGGTCAGACACAGCCCTTCAGTACTTGCCTGTACTTCTGAGAAGTATATGCCAAACAGGAGGGGCCCCAGGACAGAGCCCTGAGGCACACTGCTCATTACTGATCTTTATTCGGACATAGATCCCGCTACTCTTACTTTGTGGGATCTGTCTGAGAGCCAGTTTGCAATCCATCTTGTGATGTAAGGGTTTATGCACAGGTTGATGAGTTTATTAATAATACCCGAATGGGGAATGGTGTCAAATGCTTTAGCAAGGTCAAGGTAAGCCGTGTGTACCTCCTTTCCCTTATCTATAGCCGGAGTAATTGTCTCAAAGAAGTCCACCAGGTTCAGGAGACATGATCTGCCCTTGACGAAGCCGAACTGTGTGGGGTCAAGTGTTTGGAGGTTCCCAATCTCTCCATTTATGAGTTCCATAATGATTCACTCCATTGCCTTACAGATCATACTGGTCAGGCTTATTGGCCAGTAGTTCCCAGGGTCAGTTATGGGCCCACCCTTGTGCAGCAGAACCACCGTTGCTGTGCACCATTTTGTGAGCACATATCCTGTCGAGAGGCTGAGACTGAACAGGGTATTCAGATGCGGGGTTAATTCATTTTGGAGCTTGTGTATGACACAGCCTGGGACACCATCTGGTCTCATGGAGGCAGTGTTTTTAGCTTTAGATAGAGCCTTATTAATCAACGTATCAGTAATAATTGGAGTTACGCAATCCCCTGGAATAGTAATAGGCCCTGTAGGTGGTGAGGGGGGGGGGGATTTGCACTGAACCTATCAGCCAAGATGTTGGCAATGTCAGTGGGGTCAGTGTATTTTGTTCCATTTTGTACTAGCTCAGAACAGCCCTGAGAGTTGCCATTTAGGTTTTTGACATAACCATAGAAGGCCTTATGGTTATCCTTGGCATCCTTGGCAACCTTCTTTTCGAAATTGGCTTTAGTTTACTTCATGAGGGCCCTCAATTTCTTACTAATGCTGATCAGGGATGATTTTTCTACTTGAGATTTGGCCTTTTTTTGTATAAGTCTCCTCCTTTTATTGTAAAGTTTGCTTATGGCCGGGGTTCACCAGACTGGTTTCTTCTTGCTTGAGGAAGGAGTCTTGGTTTTATTTGGGATAGCACGGTCCATGCAATCCTGAAGATGTATATAAAGTGCCTTGGTGTAGGATTCTGCATCCTGGATATCATTATCCTTCTGCAAGGGAATAGTGAAGCTTTCCACTTCTGACGCAAGTAGTTTGAAGTTTGCTTTGGAAAGGTTTTTTATGATGGTTTCTTTGACTGGGGGAGGTGGAGGGATGAGGACGTCCAGGGTTATCAGTTTTGTGGTCTGATCTGACCAGAGAGGGAGTGATAACAGGTGTGGTATAATGGGCGCCCATATTTGTGATGACTAAATCCAATATGTTGTCCCCTCTAGTGGGAGAACATACCAGTTGTTCAAGGGCATTTGAATGTATAAATTCTATGAACCGCTGGGCATAGGAGTTAGAACTTTGGTAGTTCACCCAGTCTATACCAGGGTAGTTGAAATCACCCAAAATTATGGTGTTAGGTAGGACCTTTATATTTTCCAATGCCTCAAGGAATGCTGAGTGAGCATCTTGGGACATGGTGGGCAATCTATAACAGGGTACGACTTGAAATGTGGTTTTGCCTGCTGATAGTTGTGCATGGATGATCTCTGGGGCATCATGTTGCGCCACTAACCTGGAGATGTGGGTATCTTTGATGAATATGGATACACCTCCGCCCTTTGTACTGTGATCCGGTAACTGAGGCCGGAAGGTATGATATGAATTGTAACCTGGTAGTGCTGGGGTGCTCTCTGGAGCCTTGAACCTGGTTTCCGTCACTGCACAAACATCGATTTTCTCCATACTGAGGAGTGCCTCGAGTGCATGCATTTTGAGGTTGAGACTTCTGGCGTTGAGTAGCATTACCCTTAGTTTTTGGTTACCTGTGCTGGTTATGGTGGTTGGTTTGTCCTTTGAGCCTTGCCTAAAAAAGGCACTATGGGGATGGCAAGAGGCTTGGCCAGTATTCGAAAGCCTAGGAGTGACAGGTGCAAACCATCTCTGGCAAAACAGCGAGGCTTGTCTATCATGTCATCCCAGGCAGACACTGGATCCCCTTAGAATGACACCAGAAGCTTAGCCAATTGTTGAAATTGATCATTTTGTCTTTGTATTGTGGTATCATTCTAGGTGAAGGTAGTATGCTACTCAAGGTCAGGGTCATACCAGCTTGGGCTACATGACCAGAGAGCTCCTCAATGTCTCTTTTCATGTAGTCCAGGGAGTTATGTCTTAGATCATTCACACCAACATGTACAATGACAGTGTCATACTTGTACTTGTTCTGGAGTGACCTAAGTGCCTGTGTTATGTGGTGGATCCTAGCACCCAACAGGCAGCTGACAGTAACCTTCTCCTTGTTCAGCGTGGTGAGTGGAACATCTGTGTGCCTTACTATAGAGTCTCCTATTACTAGCGTGTTGGGTATGGTGTTTTGCCTTAGGGGCTGTCATGAGGCACAGTGCTGAGGTGAATTATGTGTTTTCTGGCTTGTGTTAGGAGGTGCAGGTTGCTTGCTTGTCTTCTTTGGAGGGCACTGTTTCTTTTTCAAATTGGTACCTAGTGCCTCTGCATATGTTTTTGTGTATTTATGTGTATGTTTTGCCGGTGCTTGTTTTGTAGATCCATGTGTGACTGGTGGTGTGATGCTAGTGTGTCTCTTCTCCTCTTGACTGTCTGTTACAGTCATGGGTTGAGAGTGCTTAGCCTCCATTCTGGCTGTGTATTTGCATCTCTCACAAGTGTTTTTGTCTAGAGGTAAGAGGAGAGGGTTGTCTGTATACATGAGGCAGTTGTAACATTGCCTCAGGATGCCCAATTCCACCAGATGAACTGGAGAGTACACCTGAAGCTGACCTCTGGACATGCTTGGAAGAGTGAGTTTCACTTGTCCTGCAGACAGTCAAGGGTCTTATGCTGTATTATAATAGTGCTGTCTAGGATATTTGGAAAATAATAGTGCTGTCTAGGAGATTTGGACAAGTGCTGATTTGGGTTATGCAAGTGCTGCAATAAGAGCAGTTGATCTGAAGCACTTGAGTTGAGGCTTGCCTAGTTCTAAGGGAAAATTTGCAGTGCAGACTTTGTGGAGCCAGGAATAGTATACCCTAGCTAACCAGCGCTACCCGATGCTCTGTGCACAAGACCGCACAAAAAGAGAGTTGCAGGGTTTTAAGAGAGAGAGATCAAGGAGTTTGGAATTGACCCAAAATGGCCAATAAAACTAAAGTTTCTAGGCAGTAACCACTCCTACAGGGACAGGCAGGCTGCTCAGTGTTAATCACTGCCACTGGTGAACACAGAGACTTCCCTTTAGCCCAAGTAAGCAGTAGCCTCCAAGAAACTTACAAACAGTTCAGAACAGCAACTCTGTAACTGAACTTTTTTTTAAATTATAGAAAGTGGGAAAATAGCAAGAGTTTTTTATTTTTGTGTTTTTGTTTAAGGATAGCAGAGACACATAAGTAGCAAACTAGTCAGAACAGTGCAATAAATGACCCCAGCACGTGTGTGCTAGGTCAGAGGCAGGTAAATTGCAATTTTAAGAAAAAAACGATTTTAAATTATGTGCAACACAAAAAATGCAATAAACAGGCTCTAGGTATGTTCTAAATACTGTTTCTAACACAGATATCAACTTTTGCAAGCAAGAAAACGCAAAAGTAGGCAGCAATGCAGTTTTTCTAAGAAATAAATCAGAAGAAAATACTTAAAATCTCAAAAGTGGCTCCTTTCTTCTCTCAGCATTTTCTCCTCTTGGTAGGTGCTTCAGCAACAACTATCATGCCTGGAAAGATGCCAAAACCACGTGGTTGCAGGGTTTTAAGGGAGAGAGATCAAGTAGGTTTGCACGGGTTTGCGTGAAGCTAAGCGGTGCTAAGCTATGGGTAAATATACGGGTGCTTACACATTGTAGGCAATGCTTACCAGTGCGTAAATCAGCTCAGCTGTTATATTGCAGCAGTGTTGATACTTGCTAAGCATGGCTTAGCCCTGGTAACCAGGTCACACCACCCAATCTGATAACATAGCAGGGTATTCACATCTGTTGTAAGTGTACGTAATGCCATGTACAATACATGCACCTATGTGCTGTCATCACAGTAGCATGGGGTGTGTGTGTCATGTGTGGGACACAGATGCATATGTGGCCTGTACATCACTGTTATCCATATGAATGTGCTACATACAGTGGTATTAGGCCAGAGTTTATGCTGTCACATTGGCATGTAGTGTATCATGGCATTACTACTGTTGACAGTACTTACCCAGGCAAGAGCAGAGTGCTAACTGTAGTACTGACAACAGTCACACTTGCATGCATAGCCAGACACTGAGACCTCCCTGTTGTATCCCTGGTGTGTGATCTGTGTCACAGTATATACCCCTTTCCAGGTAATGATCCGACATGTGGAATGTAACTGTATACTACCGTCTGTACAGCACATGTTAGTGAGGGCTTCTGACATGTAGTTATGGCATACATATTGCTGTCAAACATCTATCTGTCAACACACTCATTGTATAGCTACTTGCCAAGCTGATGACTGTCAGTCCCTGTATAGATGTGCAGATGGCAGATATCCAGCTGGGATATGTACAGGGAACCTAACTTTTATTGACACTGACATGCCTGGCCAGCTGTGTAAGACCTGGCACATATAGGAGATGTCACCCTGTACACACCATATGCCATGGGTACCACCACTACACTATCACAGTCAACAGAACATGCTTGGGTACAGGTCTCCATCACAGACACTAACCATGTGTTGTAATGCATGTTGCATACATGTCAACTTGATCACCTCAGTGGCTATGTGCAGGAGGCTCCTGGAGGATTGGCTGATGCATGTCATTCTCACCCTGAGAGTCATCACAGTAGTGACTGTTGATAGATTGCCTGCTGCCACCTGGCAGGATACCCCTGTCACATAACCTCTACACAACCCATCTCTCCTTGGACAATAGCCGGGCACATGGCTTTGACCACCTGCAATGATGCACCCCTGTAGTGACATATGTGTATGTGTGCATGACTGAGTATAGCAGTGTATGTTAGCACACCTGTACTTGGGAATTCCATGAGGGCCTACACAACCAATGTAACACCCATTGCCATATTCAGTTGTGGCTGCTGCTGTATGGGACAATACATGTACCCTGTTAAGCCACTCTCCATACTGGCTACATGAGCCTTACAGCACCAACACTACAGTGTTTTACAAATGGGTTGATAGGCATGGGATACCCATTGTGGTCTGGCATGTGTGTGTAGTTGTTCATGTCTGTATATCTGTGGGGTACAGCATTCCAAGGCCACATACTCCTATGACAATACCCATTGCCACACAGTAATATGGATAGTGTTGTTGCTGCCCATAGGTGAGGCATGATAATGCAACACCCTACTACATGTGTGGCATGTGCATTAGATGCATATTCCTATAGTACCACTGTTGGGGTATACTATGTGTTGTATTGCAGTCATGGCCAATGTGTGCTGGTGGGTATGGCAGAGTGTCATCATGGGTTTCAAGGAGTACAATATCCATTGGGGGATGTGGGTACTGTGTACAATGTCATTACACCAAGGTACACCCAGTCTATGTCCCATGTACCACGTTATGGTTACCACTGTCACTATCAACCATACAGGTAACCGATACCACAATCCAGGTTAGCTATGCATGTGCTGTGAGCAGCCTACCTGTAACACATTATACACATCGTCAAGTTAGTTAGCAGGGATAGGCCCAGGTATTTCAGATGTGTGTCTGCCTGTTATGTGTCTGTTAATGTGTATATGAAGTTATGTCACACTACATATTGTCCATATACACCCAATACATCCCCCAGTAGCATACTGTACATGTCTAGGGATGTTCTGCATGTAACATGTAACCTGGGACACACCTCACCCTAAACACTGTGGGGTGTGTGCAATGTTAGCCACACACTTCAGTATCACTACATAGCTAGGTAGGGGTCTAGTCCCAGTTTTGCCAAGTAACAGTGTGTGTGTATGTGGATGGATGTACATCAGGTTGCAGGGTATACATGCCTCAGCGGGTCACCTGTTCATGTGCACACGCAATAACCATTTCAGTAACCTGTGACATATGTTCAACTGCACACCAGATATGTCACAGCCATGGTGTCACCACAGTGCCATACCCCATTGTGGAATGACTGCAGAAAATCCTCGTGCTGACACATGTACACCTACAACACAAATGGATAACATTATAGGGACCACAACCAACCAGTGGTACTAACAGCTATAATGCATTATTGCTGGATGGCTACACTACCTGCCATATATGCATTACACTTTACTCCTTACATGTTACACTGCAGTACCATGGTACACTGCAGTACAGTCACAGTGTGCATCAGAACCATATTAGCCTGTCCCTGCATTGATGGTATGGATGACAGGGATATGGCACAGGTATCATCATATGCACAGGGTGTGTTGTTGGTTTGTCAGTGGCCAAGGGTGGGCCATACACTTGACACCATATGTGTGTGTGAGGGGGTGTACTGCATTGAGCTGGGCATGGTGCTGTGGTGTGTGTAGGAATGGGGTTGATCTAGGTGTGTTTGTATAGTGTATGGGTAGACATGCACACAGTTCTGCCATGTGGCTGCCCTACACAGGTGTTTATGGACAGCTGCAGACCATACATGGTAGGGTGTGCAGTTCACTGCCTCTGGCCACCGACACATGGACTGTGCCTGCCAGGGTTTCATGGGCACATCCAGGTACAGGCCTCAATGTGCTACTCTCACCGCTGATGACAAATGTCCGCTGGTACCAGACCCCTCCAGGGACTGGCCAGGACCACATGCATGTGGCCTGCTGTGGTGTGGTGTGGACAGCACCCCCCCTGCACTGCATGCATATATACCTCACATACCTGTTGTGGGAATGATGTCTGTTCTGGATATTATGCTGGATGTAATTATATTTTATTTTTTGCTGTGGCTTTGGCTTTCACTTCCACTTCCACTATCTCTTTCTCTCTCTTGTCTCTGTCCAGTAAATGGATTGAGCTGCTTTGAATAGATTGCAGCATGGCTTTTGTAGGTGATGCACATAATCAGGTGATGGCCTCTGCACCACTCAGTGTCCTCCACTTGCTACCTGCATGCAGCTTGCTGTGTAGTACTTCCATTTACCACTGTCATGGCAACCACCTATTATACATCTCTACATCATGTGGGCATGGTCCATTTACCTTTCCTGTGTGATGGACATCCTTTCTGTGTGTGGGCATCAGTGTTACAGACAGCAGGTAGCAATACCTCTTACAGGAGAACCTGCACACTCAGGCCAGCTACATAGTTGTAGGGGGTTCCAGAAATACACACAGAGTGTGAGTAGATTTGTTGTATGCATTGTATAGTACTGTTGTTGCAGGATTGGTTTGTACATATTAGTTTAACTTGGAATGCAGTTTGTCTGCATAGCTCTCAAATGTGGGCATATCCTCTTGATGGCCAGAGGTGTGCCTATTACGGTTTGTCTGTCCACCACACAGGTCTCATGTCAGAGATTTCACTGGCAGTGTGTGTTTTAAGTGCTATCAGTACATGGCTACATCCATTTCTGTTTCTAACTTCATATTCCTGACTAAGGGTATGTTGCAGACTATCCTGTAACACCAGTGTCTTGCTTAGTGTATGACAACAGTTTTCAACATATGGGCCTGTGTTCCAGCCTGTTCTTCACCTACAAACCAGGCTTTGCACATATGACATGCTCTTAGGGGTTGTTCTGTAATGGACTGTGAGTATGTCATGCTGCCATTCCTGCCATCAGTCCACCTCTGATGTGTCCCCCACACATATGATGGGGTTGGGGCCATATAAGTGTGGCCTTCACCTACAAAATACATGTGTGACCTTATGCACTCCAGTGGCCAGTGTATGTAACAGTGGTATATGGCCCTGTATTATTGAGTCTAGGGGGACAGGGGTGTACCATAACTAACCTCGGCTGTTACAACATGTGGGGGTATCAGGGGTCAGCTGCCTTAAGGTATCTGGATGTACATTATCATACAATCCACCTTGGGTAAATACAGGCCTACTGCCTCCTGCCATACAGACTGTTCTGTTTGTCAATGTGATTGTAATGGTGTCAATTATGCCTTGTTATGTAACAGTTACATCCCATTGTGTCAACTGAGATCTTTACCCCTAGGGATTGTGTACAGAGTGTAGATAGATGCTGCTGAACTATACATCTGCATTACTTATTGTTAATTGTTTGGTATCCTGTGGCCCAGTCTGTCTTTACTATTGTAATACTTGAAGGCCTCAGCCTGGACAGCAACATTTGTAAACCTTTCCAGACTACTCTATTAGTATAACTGTTTCACAGTTGCATTACTCTGTTTATATGGATGTCAGTGTCTAAACAGTTATATGACATGGCACATACAACTGTAATAGTACACAGATAAAGCTTTCCCATTTATGTAAACCTGTGTGTGGTGTTATATCCTTTGACCTTTCCGTGGGTATATGTTGCAGGCAACGATTGTCATTTGTATGGGTAGCTCATACAGTGTCCAGTTGGTAAGGTGTTAACTGTAGGCATAGTGGCTCTTCCATATTGTGTGCACCTCCTACATATGTATCTTACTATACATATCTCTGCATGTGTATGTGTTACATATATATCTATATATGTGTGTGTGTGTGTGTGTGTGTGTGTATATATATATATATATATATATATATATATATATATATTTATATAGATATATATATATATATATATATATATATATATATAGCTGTATCTGCATAAATGTGTCTGTGTATATGTATCCTAGAGATGTGGATTGCTTCCACATTGTACATTCCATATGGGAGCCAGACTGTACTGCATGATATGTTACTGATACCAGCCTGAAATCATACAGGTGGGATGGAGTACTGTTAACATCCTGTGCCCATGTCATGTCAGTTCCTGGTTATGGGATCTGCAACAGTTGGTAGTGTATTGCAGGGCAGACATGTTTGGCTGTGGGGGGGAATACCTATTCGTACAAGATGTTTGTTATTTGGGGCCTCTCAACCCCATTAACGGTGCATGTGGACATATATGTTTTTGTTAGGTCCCCATTGTTATCTACAGATGTATGTCCATATATATATATATATATATATATATATATATATATATATATATATATAACTTGCTGACATGACTCTGGACTCCTGGATGCACCACCGCTGTGCCCAAAAGCTCACTCCCGCTCCCCTTTTGAGCAGTTGTAAGCAGGTTTTCACAGGTTTGTGCGAGGGTAAGCACTGCTAACTTCTGGTTAAATATGCTTAGAGAGAGTTAGCTTCATTATTGCTTAAACTGTGTGTGCATTGCTTACACCTGGGCAAACAGGCTTAAACTCACTTACTAGTGCTTAAATATGCTTACTACTGCTTATTGGTGCTCAAGTTTGCTTACTAGTGCTTTATTCATTATGATACTGACACCTCACATGTGCATTTAATGCAGTACTCCAATTCACAAATATATGTTATTTAATGGGTTATGCAACAAAAATATTGGTCATAATGTGCTTTACCATGGAAAATGGAATGTGCTGCAGTGGGACTCAAACTGGGAATGCCTGCTCGTAAGGTGAATGCTCTGCCCACTACACTATTGCTATGCTCCTTTGTTTGCATATATTTTCCTTTTTATCCTCTTCAGCCATTTCAGCTGCATTAACCGTAGCTAAGCGATGGGCACACCCACGCACCTATGGTTAGCTTTAATCAGATTTTAAAATTAAAAAAAGGGTTTGTTCATTTCATTTGTCTTTGCTGTTGCTGTTGTACTCATGGGGGAACGTTGCTGGGGATATGTGGACACCTATGAGCAGTCTCACTCATTCCTTAGGCCTTTCTGCTGTTCTCCATTGTGGGGGCATATATATTCTGAGAGCTCTGCTCTCATACACGCCCCCTGCACTCTTACATGCTCCATGTACGATTAGGGGCTCAGGCAGCGCGCTTCATTAATATGCATGGCACACTGCCGTCCTGCTCCTAAACAGTCTCATCCATGCAGGACTAAGCTAGTCCTGCAAGAAAGATTTGTAAATCTGGGGGCTGGTGTTTTTTACTGAACAAGGAATCTGCTTGCTTTAAAAAACAAAAACAAAAAGTGTCTGTCTGTCTTTTGGTAACACAATTCCAACAGCCATGTTATTCACGGAATACTTTCATCAGTGCTTTACTCCTGAAATGAAGAAATACTTGGAGAAGGAACAACTACCATTTAAAGTGCTATTAATAACAGATAATGCACCTTGCCACCCTCACTCACTCAGCATCAAAGATGAAAACGTCCAAGTGCTATTCTTACCACCAAACATGACCTCATTGCTTTATCCACTCAACCAGGGTATCATTAGATGTGTCAAGGCCTCATATTCTTGGCAGGTATTTAATATGATTTGACAAAGACCGATACTTAACCTGAAGTTGGAATTATGGATTGCTAAAAATCATTCACAATTACTGATGCAATTGTCTTCATTGAGGGAGCAATGAGTTCATTAAAACCAGAAATGGTAAGAGCATGTTGGAAGAACTTCCATGATTTCCAAAGTTTCCCCAAAATTGACTCAGAGGTAAGAAACATAATTAAAACAGCATGGCAAATATGTGGTGAGGGATTTGTCAATATGATAGAAGAAGAAGAAGTGAAAGATCATATTGAAGGACATCGTGAGACATTGACAAATAAGGAGTTAGAAGGCCTCATTAAATTCTCTACAGAAGAAGAAGATGACAATGACAAAGAAAATAAACAAGAACCATCAGCATGGACACTTGAAAAATTTGATGCAGTGTTTTGAACAGCCTAGACTTTAAGGGAACAGATAATGGATTACGACCCAATGATGGAATGCAGCATTAAAATTACCCATAAAATAACTGAAGCCTTGAAACCTCTGCAGAATTTGTTCCATGAGTTGAAAAGGCAGAGGTGACAACTTCCCATAACAATGTTTTTTAATCCCCATCCATCAGCATCATCTGCTCACATTATCCGGCCACTGACATCTTCACGTGCTCTGCAATAACAATCCAAATACTGTATGTAAATGCTAACATTATCTTTTAACTTTCTTTATAATGTTTCGATGTCCTCCAATGACAGAAAGCAGAACTACTTGCTTTCTCTATCCTCCAATGAGAGACAGCAGGATTACAGTTGTAGCAGTTGGGGGGAGGGGGTTGTAGCACCTGAGTGTCCTAATATCAGTAAAGAAATCCTTGCAATTGTCTTTGATGGCAGTGGCAATCTTAAACTCAACCTGCATAATGCACATATAGTTGAATGTGCAGATATACTATGGTACATCCAGATGCATTGCATGTTTAAATGTAAAAGATAGAAAGTTGGAATTAAGAGGATGCCATGAACTTACTTTTGCTTCAGTGAGGTCAACCTTAAAAGGTGTTTTGAGAGAAAAGACATCAGGCTGTACAGTACGCATTAGCATAGGTCAAGGCACAGCATATTTCACATAGCAATGTAAAATAGCAAGTTAAGCCAAGAAATAATTTTGCAAACATATGCAGTGTTGTGGTGAGTAGAATGCTCAAAATGCTATGAACCATAGCATAGCAGGAGCGATATATGGGTATTATTTGCAGTAATAAGGGTCTCATAGATAGTTTGCTACTATCCGCAGTTTCAGGTATCTGCTGCAGTCTCTGGAACCAATTACCCACAGATACGGGGACATACTGTATATATTTTATATCTATATCTATCTATATCTATATCTATCTATCAAAACTGCAATACAGCAAAATTCCACATCATAGAACCACACTTCTGTGAACACACCCCCCAGACTAAAACAAATAACTACACAAGACAAAGGCAAAATAGCATGCCCAACACACTAGTCATAGGTGATTCAATAGTGAGGCACACTGTTATCCCACTCACTAGGTTGAATAAGGAGAAAGTAATAGTCAGCTCCCTGTCAGGTGCCAGGATATGCTGCATAAAGCATGCACTCAGATCCCTCGGCAACAGGTACAAATATGACTCTGTCATTGTACATGTGGGTGTGAATGACATAAGACATACCTCCCTGGACTACATGAAAAGAGACATGAAGGAGTTCTCAGATTATGTAGCCCAGGTGGATATGACCCTAGCCCTAAGCAGCATCCTACCTTCACCCAGAATGATACCACAGTAGAAGCAGAAAATGATTGATTTCAACAAATGGCTAAGTTTCTGGTGTCGTTCTAAGGGGATCCAGCATCTGTCTGTATGGGATGACATGATTGACAGACTTCAATGCTTTGCCAGAGATGGCCTGCATCTGTCACCCCTGGGCTTCTGGATACTGGCCAAGGCTCTTGCCACCCCTATAGTGCCTTTTTTATGATGTGTTCCAAAGACCAAATTACCACCATAACAGCTACAAACAAATGCAATCGGAGGGTCATGCTGCTCAATGCTAGAAGTCTAAATCTCAAAATGCACTCACTCGAAGCACTCCTTAAAATGGAGAACATAGACATTTATGCTGTAACAGACATGTTTCAAAGCAGCAGAAAGCACCCCTACACTACCAGGCTATAACTCATTCCACACCTTTCAGCCCCAGACTTTGGACCAAAGCTCCAAAGGTGGTGGTGTTTCCATATTCATAAAGGATGCGCACACCTCCATACAGGTAAACCAACATAACTCATCAGAGATACTTCAGGTGCAGCTAACATTGGTTAAGACAGTTATTCAGGTCATAGCCTGCTATAGGTCCCCAATCATATCCCAAGACTCACACTCCATGTGCCTAAGCACCCTGGAGAATATCAGGGTCCAACCTAACACTCTCATACTGGGTGACTTCAACTACTCCTCCATTAACTGGAAAAACTACTCATGTACCAATACTCTCGCTCAATGTTTCCTAGAATTCATTAATTCCAATGCCCTGGATCAGCTCGTTCTTACCCCCACTAGAGGTAGCAACATCCTTGATGTGGTCGTTACTAACATGGGCGACCGTTGCTCTACACCAATAGTCAACTCCTCTCTGGTTAGATACAACCACAAACTAATCACCTTGGAAATCCACATCCCTCCCACCTCCCCCCTGCAAAGGTAACCACCATGAAAAACCTCTCCAAAGCTAACTTTGGGCTCCTAAAAATAGAGGTGGCTAACTTCACGGCACCCATGCAAATGGGGAATAGTTGCATGACTGCCGAATCATACACCAATGCACTGTACGAACACATACACAAATGCATGGATCTCGCCATACCCAATAGAACCAAAACACTCTCCTTCAAACAAAGGAAGCCAATCTGGTGGTCCCCTGACATAAACAAACTCTACAACAGAAGGAGGAAACTGATGCAGAATAAGGTGAAGTCCCAAATCTGGAAAAACTCCCTTATCAGCCTCAACAAAAAGTTGAGATCCCTCATCAAATCCTCTAAAGCTAGCTATGAAAACAGAATTGCAGCAAACAGTAAAGACAACCATAAGGCCTTCTATAGTTATGTAAAGAATCTCCACAGCATTACCCAGATTTGCTCTGAGCCACCGAACAATGGTACCTCTTATACCGAGCCAACAGATATTGCCAATATACTGGCCAACAGATTCAGTGCCAACTCTACTCCTCTCTACCCCCCCCAAAGGACCAATCACAATACCAGCAGATTGCTAGGCACCCAATATTACTGCTGCACAGGTTAAAACAGCACTGTTCAAGGCCAAGAATACAGCTACTATGGGACCTGACAACATCCCTGGCTGTGCTCTACATGAACTACAGAGGGAACTGGCACCTCACCTGTGTGCCCTGTTCAATCACAGCTTCACCTCAGGCTTTGTCTCTACCAAATGGTGCACTCCTAAAGTCATCCCTCTCCACAAAGGAGAAACGACCCTGGGAACTATCGCTCAATTAGCCTGATAAGTCTGATATGCAAAGCTATGGAATGCATCATCAAGGACCTAATAAACAAGGATATAGGGAATCTCCAATCTCTGGATCCCACACAGTTTGGTTTTGTGAAGGGTAGATCATGTCTGCTCAACTTGGTCGACTTCTTTGAATCAGTCACCAGAGCTGTGGATGAAGGCAAGGTGGTTCATACAGCCTACCTTGATCTGGCCAAGGCCTTTGATACCAATCCCCACTCAGGAATCATAGAAAAACTCACTAAGCTAGGTATCAACCCCTATATCACTAAGTAGGTTGAAAACTGGCTCACAGATAGAACCCACAGTGTGAAAGTAGCTGACTCCAAGTCAGACTGCTGACTAGTCACGAGTGGAGTCCCACATGGTTCGGTCCTGGGTCCTCTCCTGTTTGGTATCTACTTCTCTGAAGTCCAGGCCAACATGAAGGGACTCTGGATGACAAAGTTCACAGACAATTGCAAGTTAGGAGCTGTTATTAACTCCTCAAGTGATGCTGACATCCTACAAAATGGTCTCACTAAGACCAACGACTGGTGTCAGAACCATGGCCTTAAACTCAATGCCAAAAATGTGTCGTTATCCCCTTTGGGAAAAACCCAGTTCCCATGAATTAACACATAGATGGTAGTCCATTGAATGCAGAAGGCATTATAAGAGATCTGGGAACACAAGTTGAGAACAACCTCTTCTACGACCACCACATTGCCACTGTGGTCAGAAAGTCCTTCTATGTAGCACATCTCATTACTAAGGTTTTTAAATCCAGGAAGAAAGAAGTCATTGTCTACCTCTACACTTCCCTCATTAGGCCAATCATTGAGCACAATGCCCCATTTGGCATTTACCTCACTAGACACCTGCAACAACTGGAGAGGCCACAAAAGTACCTCACAAAGAGGATCCTAGGCCTTAAACACTTGTCCTATATGGACAAATTCAAAAAACTCCAAGTATTCTCTGTCTCATATCGCCTACCTAGAGGCGATCTCTGCTTGACTTACAAAGCCATGCCTGACCCAGCTCTGTTAGAAATGCTACATCTAAAGAAATCCCAATCCCTCCACACCACATGCTCCAGAGACCTCAACCTCATTACCACAATCTACAGAACATACTGGAGGGACAGGTTCATAACCCAGAGACTGTCCATGCTATGGAATAGACTTCCCATACATGTCAAGCAGAGCACCTCCCTGACCCTCTTCAAGAGAAATCCTGATGAGTGGATAGGAAATAGAAAATTCACACCGGGGTTAACTCCAGTGGCTCTACTCGACAGAGGCACTGGGAACTAAGGTCGGATGGCATGATGCCAGGTTAATCTTATGGCTAGGCTTGTAAAGGCCCCAGGGCCATTAGCCTAGTACACACCTATGAACCTATGAACAGCAACTCTAGGTTGGGAAATTTGTGATTAATAATGGATTGAATTAATAAAAAATGAAAACAAATATTGTTTCCTAATATCTTCATTTAACATTGATTATAATATTATCAGTAAGCTGAGTGATATAAAATTGCTACCTGACCTTAAAGAAAATCATTCTTTCCTGATTTTGTTCAGAAATATATATGCCTGAATCAAGCAACATCTGTCAACTATGTATGGAGTTTTAGAACAGAGTATAAAGTTTTGAATCAATAGATGAATTGCATGTGATGTATCTAAAGAATATGACATAACAATTAATAGCTTTTTAAATATATGGTTTTGCTTTGCTACAATAGTTTCAGAATTTGTATTGGTATCATTTATTATCTCTATAGTACATCACTTGCTACAACAAAACATAATATTTAATGCAGTGAGCAATTTCAACTTTCTGCTGGAGTCTGGCAGGGATGTTACCTGCCAGCAATGTTTTGTTTGTCATTCCAACAGAGTCACTTCTGTATTATTTACATAGCAAAATGTAGGAACTTAGGATTAATGAAATTAAACTTTAACTGCATGTGTAGATGTTATCCTTATTGCAGTTTATAAATATCGAGAAAACAACACAGTTTTTAAACAAATGTTTAAAGGTTATTCAGTTTAATAAGATATCAGATCAGTTTAATTATGAGAATATTGATTTGATGTATGTAATCAAATATTTTATTAGGTATAGGGAATTATATAAAGATGTTTTGTTAACCTATACTAAATCTCTGTAATCAGAATTTAATATTGCTACCTGAGGTAAAATAAATGATAATAGCAGAATGTGTGCTAAATTTCTTTGGTGGGGCAGTACCCCTAGGAAAACCAGAAGAACAGCTGTTAAAGACAATGTGAATCCAGGAATCACTTTTCACTTTTATGACCATGAATTAGTCATAATACTCTTCCTTAGGTAGGATTATAGTCAGTACAATGAGTTTTAAGCCGCAGAAGCAGACAAGCTATAGTAGTATCTCTGAGAGAAAAGATACAAATAGGTAAGCATTATGCAGAGATAAAAACTAGATTATTTTTTAAATTTATAGAATAGAATATCGAGTTATGAATTCTATAAACAAAAGTAGTCCCTTGGTTAAATAATTAGACTGAAGGCTATACTCCTTTGATTAGTTGTTATTCAAAACCATATATTTGTCGATGGTTACTGAATAAAGATAATAAAATAATATTAAAAATATAGTCTGGTCTTTGCTGCCTCACCTAAAATAATAATAATAATAATAATAATAATAATAATAATAATAATAATAATAATAATAATAATAATAATACAAAGAAGAAGGATGTAGATTGATTTTTGAGGGTTATACAGAATATAATGGGTGGAGATTTTTGTAATCTACTGACATATTATTCAAATGTTGTAAACAAGATAAATATCAGTGCAACAAAGAAAAGAAACTATTCTCTGTTAATAAATGCACTTTGAGTGCTAGGCAAATAACTGTGGTATAATATATAATGTCTGACGAAAGATGCTCAAAGTGCAATGCGACTATTCGTAACAGAGGCATATTTATTAATTGTTGGTATTGTAGCCCTATATAGTTCCCTTATATTTCTATCTAATAAGGGCGATCATGGTGGTGCAGTGATTAGAACTGCCTCCTCACAGCAAGAGGATCTCTGGTTTGATCCTCGGCTGGGGTGCCTTCTGTGTGGAGTCTGCATGGCCTTGCTGTGGTTGCGTGGGTTTCCAACAGGTGCTCCAGTTTCCTCCCACATCCCAATGACATGCCGTAGGTGGATTGGACACTCTAAATTGGCCCTAGGCATGAGTTCATGCATGCATGTGTGTGCCTTCTGTGGAAGGTTGGGCGCTGGGCTGGCAGCTTGACACCATAAAACTCCACTGACAATCATGAGCGGACAGGTGATCCACTGTGGCGACCCCTAACAGGGAAAAGCCGAAAGAATAAGAAGATATTTCTATCTAATAAGCCACTAATATCCTCAAACATGTTGGCAGTCTTGCTAACAGAATTTGTTTATATCCTGCAAACATGCACTACTTTTTATGGAGTTGCCCACAAGTTTCAGTTTCTTGCTCTTAAATAAATAGAAAAATTGTCTTTGCCAACTGTTTCAAAACATGAAAGTGACATCTCAGTTTAGAGGGCTTTGATGTAAAGTCACTTTATTGAAAAGATGTAATATAAACATAATGTGAATGACAGCTTATATTTTAATTAATTGATGCATTTTATAATATTTCAGTGTTTAATTTCAAGTTTATTTCTATGTTTTGAAATAGATACTTGAATTTGTAATTAATTATATTGGGAAAAGGCAAACCGACTAAGCAATGAATTAACCAGCCAACCAGCCATCCAGCCAACTGACCAACCAACCAACTAACCAACTAGCAAATAAACATATATCTATATATATATATATATATATATATATATATATATATATATATATATACGTGTTCCATACCTCTCAACCCTCCCAAATTCCTCGGCATTTACCGTTTTTGAGGTGCAAATAATGGGGTAACACAGACAATTTATTCTTCAAGGGCAAGAGGCACTTTACTTGTAGATGAAACAATGAAAAATAAAGTTGTTTGCTAGCAGCAGCCTCTTCATTGGTTACAGATCTCTTTAATGTGAAATTATTTAGATGACTTTTGCTTCTGTAGAGATTTTGCATATTTACTGATACAGGTGGATTGTAATGATAGAAATTTGAGTAGACTTTTGTGATGGAAATGTTCAGAATTGGGCAGTTTTGTCATTATTGGTTCATGCATTTTGTTTCATTGCTTATATATATATATATATATATATATATATATATATATATATATATATATATCAACTCTATAGTTATGCAAACACAAAGATAACAGAAATTCACACTGAAAGAAAAATCACTGACAGTGTACAGCTAGAAATGGCACCTGTAGTGATTTTCTATGGAAAACTGTAATCAGGAAATTCAAAATCAAGTAGCTGAACTTATACAACCTCATCCATATAAAATGCAGTGAGGTGTAGGGAAGGCATCTAACTGCCGAAACCAGAATGCAATCTAAAAGCAAGAATATGAACCATAGCTCTCTGCATCCTCATCTTTTTCTAATAAATGTTCCTGTCACTTATTATGATATAAACATCATATTTCATAGTGTTAACATCACAAATTAATATAAGAATATGATCATAGGACATACAAGTTAAGGGTCATATGACCATTTACACCTTGTCGTTACCCACCATCAGACCGAACTGCCTCTCTCTAGGCTAGGCCAGTCAAGCCAGGGCTGAATTGCTGAATACAGATCCACTCACCCACTCCCCATTTGAAGGAAGATTGCCTGCTGGTAATGGCTTAGATCCCTCATTCTGATATTTGTGGGACTATTTATATTGTGGAGATACAAAAGATCCAGAACCACTCGGTCCTTGGAGAGAAAGTCATAGTTCTTCCATCAGGAGTCTGTAATCTGATACACATTCACAAAACAAACAGCACTAAAATGACCCCATTTAAGGATCTAAACCTTGTCTGTGACATAAACAAAACATGTTTGAGGGGCAAGTGTGCATCACAGAGATTGCCCCTTCTCTGGAACAGACTTCCCATTCATGTGAAACAGAGCACTTCCTTAAGCCTATTCAAAAGTAATTTGGACCAATGGATGGGAAATTGTGAATTCACTCCTGGCTTGTCTTTTATGGACAGGGGCAGTTTGTATATGCCTTAAGACACAGGCACAGTCATATACCAAAGCTATTCTAACCCATGGACATTGATAAATGGGAAAACTGGGGCATTAATGGCTACACTTAAAAATACTCTAGGACCATTAGTCTTTTAATTTCATATGATTATAAGATTAGATGCTGAATATATAGGGCCAGTGCTTCCAGTCTTTCCTGATAGCGTAGGGATTTTAAGACAGTGATCTTCTTAGTAACCTCTGGGGTCCTAATAGTTGTTTGATATGTCTAGTGAGGTACATATCAAATGTGGCATTTTAGTTAATAATTGGCCTAATTAATGACGAATATAAGTGGGCAGTATCCTCTTTCTGACTAGTGATGATCAAAGGAGACGGAGTTAGCAACTCAGCTTCTAAGGTGTCTAACAACATTTTCATTTTGGAGTGGGTATTGACAATTTTTATGTTTAGGAAGGGAAAGTCTTACAATATTGCATTTGAGATATTAGCATGTGTAAGTTCTTAATGCAGAGCTTGAGTGTCAGATGCTAACTTGAGAATGGATCCAGGTTTGTAGTCATCCACAGGCTTAGTTAGCCAGAAGTCTTAATTTGTGGTCTGAAGATCAGAAAAGCAAACGTCAAACAAAAGGGGTTCCAACATGGGTCACTACTGATTAAAAGTGGTTATATGCATGCACTCTGATGAGGCATCTGTTACCCTCATCATATGGGTTCTGCCCTTTAGCCAATTTGCTATCCATCTTACCACATAGGGATCACTTTCTAAGGCATTAAGCTTAATAACTATGATAGCATGAGTGATGGTGTTAAAGGCCTTGGCTATGTAATGTTATGTTGTGAGGACAGCATAATGACTCGAAACCATGTGGGGGTATTCTTTAAAAGAAATTGATCTGATTTAGGATCGACCCTTGACAAAGCCAGACTGATGCAGGTCTAGCCTAATGAAAATTGTTTAATGCCATAGTTTATCATGTTAGTTCTTATGTGTGCCACAGCATTATAAATAAGATATATTAGGCTAATGGTCCTGTAATTCTCAGGGTCAGTGATGGGGGTACTGTTATGGAGTGCCATCAACACTGCTGTATGATAAAGCCAATGGCTAAACTCAGGTTAAACAGTTCAAGTAGTGACTCTGTAAGGTTTTGTTTAGCACTATTTATTAAGCAGCCAAGTATATTTCCAGGTCCTATGCAGGGAATATTTTTAGTTTTAGAGTTCACCTATAATACATGTTTTTTAGTGATAATGATAATGATGATGATGATGATGATGAAGAGTTTGAGAGCTTCAGCGATAAGTGGACATTGGATCGCCATCTCAGGGATGAGATTTGCACTGAATTTGTTTGTTAGTAGGATGTCGTTATCTACTGTGTCAGAATAATTGGTGCCACTATCAATAAGTTCATAGCAATGTTGGGTAGAATGTCTTAGTTTCCCTACAAAATTAAACAAGGCTTTGTAATCGTCCTTAGTTTCAGATGCCAGCCTACGTTCCTGGGCTGGTTTAGTAGTCCTAATAGTATTTTTTAGGATTTCAGTCAAGTTTTTGATATTATGCTTGCTTTGTTGCTTTTTGAACAGCTGTAAACTATAAGGAGTTTTTTTTTATTTTATTGTATAGTTTATGTTGCTGAACCTCCATGGTGGTTTGCTTTTTAATTTGCCATTATATTTAGATCTGGTTGTGAATGCTAGTTATATACATTTATCTATGGACATAGTACTTGTTGTGCATCTACCTGCAATAGCAACTATGTAATATCTACTTTATTAACAAAAATGGTGTTTGCAAACCACAATAATGTGGCAATGTTACTTTCTTTAAGATGAATTTGTACACCAATTGGGAATTATTATTACTATTATTGAATGACGTGTACAACAGTTTTGTGGGATATTGTAAAAATAGAAAAGATGCAGAGCATGTGCCAGAGATATATATACTATGCCAGATAAGAAATAACCATATGTTACAAATGAGCTTTGAAAATCCATCTATTGAGCAAGACAGTACTAAGGAAATAATAATTGCACTCTAGTCAGTTTTTAGTGGGATGGATGATACTAAATTTATTCAAAGAATTTGAGATAAATATCGCTGGAATCTAACATAGCTATTTAAGCAGGTTCTTATCCAGAGGAAGATGGAAGGTAAAGACATTTTCAGAATTAAATGTCTGACCAGTTTCACATCAGTAGGAAGAGTACAGACAAGAACCCTGACCTGAGTGGTATATAAATGATCAAATGCATTCTACACCACCAAGACACTAGCATGCTGGGCACACAAAATCTATTATAGGAGACACCATTGAAGGGCCAACCCATGTCACATTTTGGATCCATCTAGGTCCAAACAGACAACATCCTGCACACCTGAAGAGAAGTGATGCAAAGGATGCATTTAGAAAATGTGGCAAGTACATACATAGCAAGAGGAAAACAATACATGTGATATTGAAAGAAGTGTCAGAAATTTCTACATACAGTAATATTGTACCAGTATGGAATGTCTACATTTTGCATATTAACATTCATAGAAACAAAAGTAATAGTTTATGACTTTAATATTATGATCCATGCAGTTCATGAACATTGGTTGAGAAACAATAATGCTATTGCAGCCCAGTTAGATATTATGTGTCTTTAGAAAAAGTATAAAAAAGCACACAAACTAATGGGCCTACTGTTAACCTTATGTATCTTCTTTCTAGCTAAAGCCATAAAGAAAGGTAACACTGAACTCTTATGTATACTAAAATATATGTGCCCATATACGAACATGCATACCTGTACTTCATTGTTACTCCTGGCAAGTCAGTACTAGTCACATATAAAGAAGCTCTGAGGCCATTATGGGTTCATAGAGCCATAGGTAAGTACTAGGTTGACGGCCCTTATTGGTCATTTTAAGCCTAACGAATTTGCCTTTGAATGGAAAGAATCAAACCCTGTATGTTGTAACTGGGAGATAAACATTTTTAACCATTGCACTATCCCCTAACCCAAATACTAGGCAATCAGTCTGAGGGTTGTTATAAGTTTAGTTCAATAGCATGAGGTCAGAACCAAACCTTGTATGTTGTAACTGGGAGATAAACATTTTTAACCATTGCACTATCCCCTAACCCAAATACTAGGCAATCAGTCTGAGGTTGTTATAAGTTTAGTTCAATAGCATGAGGTCAGAACCAAACCCTGTATGTTGTAACTGTGAGATAAACATTTTTAACCATTGCACTATCCCCTAACCCAAATACTAGGCAATCAGTCTGAGGGTTGTTATAAGTTTAGTTCAATAGCATGAGGTCAGAACCAAACCTTGTATGTTGTAACTGGGAGATAAACATTTTTAACCATTGCACTATCCCCTAACCCAAATACTAGGCAATCAGTCTGAGGTTGTTATAAGTTTAGTTCAATAGCATGAGGTCAGAACCAAACCTTGTATGTTGTAACTGGGAGATAAACATTTTTAACAATTGCACTATCCTCTAACCCAAATACTAGGCAATCAGTCTGAGGGTTGTTATAAGTTTAACTCAATAGCATGAGGTCAGAACCAAACCCTGTATGTTGTAACTGGGAGATAAACATTTTTAACCATTGCACTATCCCCTAACCCAAATACTAGGCAATCAGTCTGAGGGTTGTTATAAGTTTAGTTCAATAGCATGAGGTCAGAACCAAACCCTGTATGTTGTAACTGGGAGATAAACATTTTTAACCATTGCACTATCCCCTAACCCAAATACTAGGCAATCAGTCTGAGGGTTGTTATAAGTTTAGTTCAATAGCATGAGGTCAGAACCAAACCTTGTATGTTGTAACTGGGAGATAAACATTTTTAACCATTGCACTATCCCCTAACCCAAATACTAGGCAATCAGTCTGAGGGTTGTTATAAGTTTAGTTCAATAGCATGAGGTCAGAACCAAACCCTGTATGTTGTAACTGGGAGATAAACATTTTTAAACATTGCACTATCCCCTAACCCAAATACTAGACAATCAGTCTGAGGTTGTTATAAGTTTAGTTCAATAGCATGAGGACAGAACCAAACCTTGTACCTTGTGTATACGAGGTGGCACTTTAATCACTGCCCCCCCCTACATAAAGTTAAATATATTCTGTTCAGGGAAGAGGATACAGCACCAAGCATTTCACACACATGCACACACACACACACACACACACACACACACACACACACACACACACACAAAGACGTTTACCATGTTCAGTACAAACCTTTTACCTATCCAGTTATATAATCTAGAAAGCATATTATTAATTGCAAGTACCCTAGGAGAAATCATGTATGTAAGTCTTAGCAGTAATGTTATGCCAGGCAAATATCCAACAAACAACAAATTATGGCAGTTGTAATTATGCATTTCAGCCATTTATTGAAGCAAAAAGACAATAGTGCTAATATTAACAATCAGACTGGCATTCATCTTAGAAAGATTTGGGCATGGCTTATATTTTATATATCAAGAGACACAGTTATTGTACTGAATACATGAAATAAAAAAGATTCTGAGGCTTGGTAATAAAAAATGTAGCAAATGTAGCAGAAAGTAGGTCATATTTAAACTCATCATTATTATATAGCTGCAGAGGAAACAACAAGAGTGCCAGACGATGCCTTTATGACGTAGTCCAAAACAAGAAAAAATAAAATAAAATGCAAGTCAGACTTCTTAATATTTTGTATCTAGTGACTTATAATTTAAGAAATAAAAATACTTTCTGAGATGTGATTAATATATTTGAAAATGCTTCATTATTTCCCTGTGATAGCCTCCAACATTGTTCTGCATTGCAAGAAAAGTTCATGTATTATTCTTCCATTATGTGGCCCATTTGCATATATTCTGTGACTGGATGATTGGTTTCTGGTTGTATGCTGTGATTTTGTATAATTACTGTACAGACGTAATCAGCAGGCATTATGCAGTGGTGATAATTATGACACTGTTCTCAGTGACGCATCCTGCTGGGAGTTTCTGTAGTGTTTTATAGCTTTTAACAATAGCATACGCTTAAATGCCGATCCCATAATATACATATATGCATTATTATTATTATTATTATATTCAGATCTTGTTCATGTAAAGGACACACTTTTTTTTAAATTATGCTTGGTTCAGATGTTTTCATTTCATGTGCCTTGTCTGTCTGATGTGAAATGAGAGTATCACACAACTTCAGCAGCTCCATTCACAGAAAAAGTAAAATGACAAAGTATTTAATTTTCTTCAAAAGCTTACAATATACTTCTAATAAGCAATGGTGACAACAAGCAAATAACACTTAGTAGGCTTTTAAAAACAAGAATTCAAAAACCTAATCCGTATAAATCCACATAAATAGGAATAGGCTCCACTGTTCCGAATAATTGAACCAGTGCTTTATAATTTCCTTTCTCTGATTTGTCCATGAATCCTTTGAATTGCAATGTGATAAAATTCACTACAACACATCTTCTTTCCTCAGAAAAAAGACATTTGAATGTCCTGTATGTACCTACTTATGACCTCATGTATAAAAAGTTATTTACATTATTTTTGTTAATTTTGTTAAACGTAACCATTTGAAATGCTGGGACCTGCTAGAGAGAGTCCCAAAACATGGAGACTGTGGCTGAAAAAACACATTTGCATATTCAAAGTCCAAGATGGGCATTTCTTGGAGCATTCCCTTTCCTCCAAGGTATGGTAATCTTGGAATTGTTATATGTAAGTTCTGGGGGCTGTGGATGGCTTGCCTCCTGCAAAAAAAAAAAGTTGTTTAAAGGATAAAAGCTGTGTGAGTTAAGAGTTTTTTTTTCTGCTGGCACTTTATATATGGAGTGTCAACATTTCAAAAGGGAGCCCTTTTTAATAGCAAATCACAAAATAAAAGCTGACATTATTCTAACATGGGCCATACCCTTCCAATCAAGCTTTCCAGCAGCCTGAAGAAATCTAAAAAGTATAAAGGCCTTAGCATATAGCCATCTCATTTCTAAAACACAACACCTTCAAACTGGGAGGAAATGTAGAAAAGTAGCCCAAAACAGTCACTGAAGTTTCTAAATAAGCTTACACTGACATGCTATGTTCAAATTATATATAATGTTATCACTCCATTTGTCTTTGAACTGAGAGTCACATGAGATCCAAGTCCCTATCTATCTTACTAGCTCATATTTCACCCTGTCTGGTCTCTGTTTTGGGGTTAAGGAACAGATTACTAATTCTACCCCATAGTAGCAGCACACTCCTTTTATTTGTGGATTTAATACTGACTAACTGGACTTCATCTAAACTAGATTTAAGGGCTGGCTAATAGTTTATCATTTCACCCAGTTATCTACACAGTCCATATGACCCCCCCCCCCCAAAAAAAAAGACACATTACTAACTTTACTGATTTTATTTTTACCAAAATATAGTAAATATTCAGCATTTCTCTTCAGGATCATAGCTCTGCATGATATTTCCAGTAACTACTCTACTGCAAAATTCTTCTTTAACAAAAAAAAAAAAAAAAAAATGCCTGATCCATAGACAAATTTGCGATAAGCCATGCCTCTCTTCTCATCCTATGTCCAGAATCCAAGTTTAAATGGCACTCCAAGCTATTTAAAGAACCATTATTTTTATAAATGTTGCTAATAGTACTCCCCTCCTTTTATGTATTCTTGTAGATGGAGACCTCTCGCACCAGAAGGTATCTGTTCAGCAGTCCACAACTTCATGACATTTTTGAAATTCTGGCTAATCCAAAACAAAATGCTTTTTTTTTTTTTTTTGCCTTGAAGTAGTTAAAAAATCAATGCATTTTAACTCACTGGCCACATCCCAAAACTGAGGGCACAAGACTGTACCCAGCTGGAATTTAATTTATGTCATTTAGACATGACAGCTGCAGTTTAGAACAAACAGCAATAACATTTTGACTTATGGGACTAGATTCCCATAGGTTGTCCCGTTAGAAACGGAGCAGCTGATGTTGTTGCAGTCACCCGTTACATGGAAGGAGTGTCCTTTCATGTGTACTACGTATCTGGAGAAAAATGGCTACAGAAATGGGTAAGACATCATACAATGCCTTACCATGTTATATATGTTCTCTATGAGTTAATTATATTTAGGACGTTGTGGGCACTGTTCTAATGTACAATACTTGTGAACAGCACTGTTGTTCAGTTAACTTTACAATGTGGAGTTTATATGAACCTTGAATCAATAATGCAATCTAGTATGTCAACAGCTTTGTTAGATAGTGCATTTTATCATCACAGACAGATAGTTGCTATTGCAGAATGTTGCTCCTGTAAATATATTTATTTAATTTGGTTCATCATAATAAAAGCAAAGAAGCATATAACATATAATGTAAAACTGTAGGAAGAAGAAAGGCAATGCTGCTTGCATAGTCTACCCCATTTTATACAGCTGATATTCTTTACTCTATTCATTTATTGCCCTACTCATCAACAACCAGCCACACCCTGCTCCACTGAATATACTGTACCTAAAGAGATACAATTCATTCCTTCTTCAAACATGTTGCATTTATCCACACTTCTTTACTATATTATTTCCAATGTCAAAACTGAATTATGTGCCTTCAGTTTGAAATGTATGCTCCCTTCTTCTACCACTCTGATTTTTTTTTCTTTTAGAATAACATATTGCAATGATCACAATGTAGTTTTTTTATCTTCCATCATTATTGATGATTGAAGATATTTTGGTAATTTTCCTTTCACTATTCCTCCATCCCTGATCATCTTTCTGAGAACTCGTTCAGTTCACCTCTCTCTCTCTCTCTCTCTCACACACTCCCATTGTCTGTATCTCTCTTTTTTCTCCTTCTTTCTCTGTCTACCACTCTATCTTTTGTTTAGGACGTGAGAGGTTTGCACAGTACATTATTAGTTTATGAGACTTTTTAATATGTTTCTGCTTTTTGATTCTGACCTCTGGGAGATACAGTCTAGCTCCCTATTTGCTTTGTATATAATATTCTCAGTTTCTTCCTGTCATGTTCTGCACTTTTGAATATACAATAATATCAAACAATAATCATCAGGATAAGCCTGCATTTTAACAACAATGGTAACTTTTACTCTATGCAGAATGACAATTAGTCAGAAGACTGTTATCAGTTCGCTCACCCTGAATACACTCTGCATAGCACTAGATGGCATGCATTGTTTGTTATATGCATTCTTAGAATGAGTATGCTATACAATAGTCTTAATGCATCAATGGCTGTAATGCATAGTCCTGATATATACACACTCAAGCAACTCTACATTATATAACATCACATTGCACTATGGTTTTCAGTAAACAAAACCACTATAGATCTTTTTGTGTCATACACATTTTACACTATATTATATAAAGACACAAACTAGTATTAGACACAAGGCTATTTTATATGCACTCCAATTATACAAACCCATTTATTAACCAGGTAGGTCCTCATCCAATTTCAGGTTTGACCTGAGAGCAATGTCTTGTTAAGTTTCTTGTACAGGAGGGCTCAGGGAATCAAACCCTGTACCACAGGAACTACAGCTCACATCCTTAACTTTCTGTGTCAAAATCCAGATGATTTTGCTTTGTAGACAATATCCACCTAACTGTTCTCTGATGTTTCCTGCTCTTGAACTGTAGTTCTGTCTATTTTGTTAATTAATTTCTACTTGCATTCCTTTTAGATTAGTCATTAGTCTCCTGTGTGATACAGAGTTAAATTTCTTACTGAGATTTAAATACATCATAGACACTGCATTTTTCTCTACTTATGTAGTAATCAATTAAATGGGAGGGGAAAGACCTTTTCAATAGAAAACTATGCCGAGATATTTCTTGCAAATTATTAGGACTAGTATTTCCTTAATATTGTGCCCATAACATTTCCTTACTGACCTATAATTACTTTCATCCTAAACTTGATACCTTTTATGAAGCAGAGCCATTGTGTACTCATTGCAGTCGTCACCTGATGTGCTACTGTAAAACAAGAAATGTAAGAATGTACTTGATTCATTGACTAAGAGTGGACATAGCAGATGAACATGGGCATTAGTTTTCCACATATCCCAGGTCTCGTAACTCTATAATTTAGCTTCATTACATTGCAGTCTGGAAAAACATTGCAAAGGTTTTACTAGTTTTTTCTTTAAAATCCATTCAGGTTAACACTTCTATCACTTTGTCCTTTCTTGTAATGTCTTCCTTACTCCATCAACACAGCATGTTTAACACTAATCTGATTTTACATCTTGTGCACACTTTCTCTTTTTCTTTCTTCTAAAATGTAAATGTGTTCATATTCCAGTCTATACCCAGTTCCTCCTGTTTTACTGACAACCGTCATATATAGAATGATAGATCAAGAGGTAGATAGATTGATATATAACAAGATAGATAGATACATAGATGTGTGTGTTGTGTGTGTGTGTGTGTGTGTGTGTGTTTGTGTGTGTGTGTGTGTGTGTGTGTGTGTGTGTGTGTGTGTGTGTGTGTGTGTGTGCGCGTGTGTGTGTGTGTGTGTTTTACATTCATGATGTTTTTTCTGTATGTAATTTAGAACTAGTGTCCTTTTCAGAGTGGATGAGTGATGTTTATTTCCCATGAGTACCTCGTCTATCATCATGTGAACCAGCCAACTTTACTGTATTGTATGGCTGAGTTTAAGGTGGGTGATCACTTACGGGCCATGCCTGTACAGCCACTCATAGGTTAATAGGTCCATAGGTGTTTACTAGGCTAATAACCACAAGGGCCTTTTTAAGCTTAGACAAACATCCCAAATCTCTGACAAGTTCTGATACCCTTGATAAGTGTAAGCATGGGCCTGGGAGATGAACCATTTACAGCTTACCTGTGTCCATTAGAGACATAGGTGGCAAACCAAGGAGGAATTTCTAGTTTCCCATCCAATTGTCCAAGTTGTACTTGAATTGGGTTAGAGAGGAACTTTGATTCACATGGATGGGGAGCCTGTTCCATAGACGGGGTAGTCTCTGGGATGCATACCTATCTATCCAGGTCCTATTTAGATCACACGCAAAGTTTAAGTCTTTAGAATAGGTAATTATGGTGCTGTTTGTTTTGTGGATATGCAGGAAGTCCATCAGGGTGGGGTCTGACAATGTCCTGTTTGCCGGGCATAGATCTCCCCTTAAAACCCTGTAGGGGACAGAATACAGAGATAGGGCCTTGAGGTGGTCTGCATAGGATATTTTACTTATGCCTTGTATTCTTTTAGTGAGGAACCTCAGTGGATGTTCCATTTGTTGGATATGCTTGGTTAGGTACACACCAAAGGGGGAACTGTACTCAATGATAGGTCTGATGAATGCTGAAAACAGTGAAATAATGACTTCCTTGGACTTAGATGCCATACCTTTGTTTATAAGATGCACAACATAGAATGATTTTCTTACCACTGTAGACATGCTAACTGCACTGCTTTCCTCAGAACGTTACCAAGGACATGACTTTCCAGATCTTTCCATTAAATGTTAGCTGCATCAGCCTGACCACCACACCATTCCTTTGTTCACTTAATGATATCAGCTCCTAGTGCCAGGCAAGAGCAATGACGTTTGGTGTTGTTAGGGCACAGTAATATTTCACTCTAGTTTTTTGCTTCTAATAAATATATACTATATGGCTAGAAAAAAAATCTAGTCTCACAGCGCATTTGTGTTTAATGGCTTTGAATAAATAAATAAATAACCAGCCTTCTCATTCCAATTTATGAAGGATCTGGTTCTGTCTTATTATCGCGGCCCTGGTGATAGTGGCCTTGGTGATATAGTAAGGTAAAGAGTAAACAGGGTGATTAATCTGAACTGTGCCACAGATAGCACCCTGCACCATGTTTGAAAGTAAAAACAAAACATGTAGCCCACTACAATAGCCTGTTGTCAAACACTTTACTAAACAGTTCTCAGGCAAACCGAAAAACAATTAGGGACTCTTATCAACATGACATTGACAGAACAAGAGAATCAAATTAATGTGCATTTTCTTAAGTAAAAGAAGCCTACCAACATTGTAATAAGTGTAATCCACTGCCTTTTCTCCCTAAATGGCTAATTTTGAGCTCAAAAAAGCAAGAAGATCGGCTGAGAGAAGTATGGCTTGTACTTTTACATAAAGACAATACATCACAGGCTCAGTAAAAATACCTCTGCTATCACTTTATATCGCCAACATTTCCAGCATAGAAACATGCGCACTAATCCAAAATGTAAGGCTAATAAATCATGCAGCAACTACTGAGGAATATGCCAAGTGTGAGTCTATGCTGCTTTCCTTCGCACAAGAACAGTCTTGCCGGGTACAAACCAGGTACAAATGGTCCAGAATTTATATATATATACATGCATAATACAATGTACATAACACACATTACATATGTAATCTCTGAACTGCATCACCCAAGGCTGCTATAATAAGGAGATACCCATTTATGAAGTTTTTATCACAGACCTTAGTGACATGGCTGACATTGAAGTACAACACTTGACACCAGTAAGCTTTTGTTTTCTCGCTGCTTGTTTATTTCCATTATTTATGCCTACTGCTTCTGACAATGTTTATATCTCAGTTATGTGAGATGCAGTTTCTCTGTGTAATTATTAACTTGCTATTTTATACAGTATAATTGAAAATTGTGAAATATTGTAGAGCAGAGTTACTTAAGGTTATCTAAAAATAATGACAAGGCAAAAGGGTGATTAAAATGATTTTTGGCTAGAGTGATGTGCAGAAAGAGACATGTTAAATAGAAGATCAAAGGTTATGGGAGGGTGTCCAAAATGGAGGCTTGAGTGCAACAGAGTTTAGTTGCTGTGTACTACTAGAAAGTTCTTAATGGGATTCTACTATCTAGTGAATACTAGACGTGAAGGAAATGTATATTTTGTTTCGGGATGAAATTATATCAATCAGAAATTAATAATTCAAAAATAATCCTGACAGTATAAATCAACAGACCACTTGGAAAATGTTGGTTTTCAGAACTAATTATCAAGAGTTCATTTTTATAAAGGAGTTCCAGAATGTATAGTCACCCTTACAAAACGTATCCTTATAAATCAACAATATGAATGAAATATTATGTAAAACAAAATGGCAACAAATAATTTGAACTTCTGAAAACTATGATCCAACAAAAAAAATGATCATATAGAGAGTAAATAAAAACAATTTTAAATGACATTGAAGGAAGACTCTCTGAATAAGAAAATGAACAGTGCTATAATTGACAAATTAATCTTACATATCCTTATAAATCAACAATATGAATGAAATATTATGTAAAACAAAATGGCAACAAATAATTTGAACTTCTGAAAACTATGATCCAACAAAAAAAATGATCATATAGAGAGTAAATAAAAACAATTTTAAATGACATTGAACTTCTGAAAACTATGATCCAACAAAAAAAATGATCATATAGAGAGTAAATAAAAACAATTTTAAATGACATTGAAGGAAGACTCTCTGAATAAGAAAATGAACAGTGCTATAATTGACAAATTAATCTTACATTTGATAAATGAGGTTTGGCAACAAACCAATTTGTCCAAGGACATCTTTAGCAGGGGTAGATAAATATAGTAGAGGGATTTAAGAGGGTTGGGGAGATCAAAGGGTTAAATGGAAGGAGGGATGAGGGGAAGGAAATGAGGTAAGGGTGGGGAGGGGCTTAAGGGGCTTAGACAAGTGTAGATGGGTAAGTAATCACATTTTGGCGTGAACTTGCTACAGAGCAGGATTACATCCATGACAACTGGTAGAAACTGCGGTGGTCAGGTAGGCCTTAGTTTAAGGGCAGCATGAATGAAGAGGTGAGTTTTTTTTTTTACTATAATTGTCCTAAGGGATCTTAGGATGGTGAGGTTCTTAGTCACTATAGCTATGTGCTAAGGGGTAGGGATGCAGGGCATAGATTACATAAATTGGGGACTACATTAAATTTGAAAGTTAGTAAGTTGTCTCTGGCAGGTTAAACAATGAGATGAATGGGTCTAGTGCATTGGATTAAATGAGTTGAGTTCTTAACATTTAATATATTTCCATTTGTTATAGCTTTCTTTTCCTTATGCAGTTGTTGTGGTAATGGGGTTATTATCGGGGGTGTGTATGAAGTAACACCGGTGGTGAACCAAGTTCTGCAGTTGACACTGAGGTTATGGCGGGTAGTGGTCATTTCAATGATGCAAGGTTTAGGTAATACTTGCATTGCATTACAGTCCCCTTTTGTGAAGCTTTGGGGAGGATTCAGTTCATGTTGTAATGACGTACATTGGTGGCTGATCCTCTTTGCCAGGGTTAGTTGAGTTAGCTCTGCTGGTTCTGTGGTTTTGTTGGTTCTCATCTGAGTGGTACATCATTTTTTAAGGAGTTTTCGCAGGCCAGGAGGCTTTCCACACAGGTGTAATATGGCGTTGACTGTTGGGGGGGAGTGATGTGAATGATACGTACATGGCGGGCATCGTTACTGTTTAAATTTGACAGAGCACATTTGATGCTTAGTTTGGCAGCTCACTCCACACATCATTATGTTTTCGGGGAGTGAGCTGATATATAATAAAAAAAAAACAAAAAAAAAAAACTGGATCTTCATCCCATGGTGTCCATAGTTTTCCCACTCTAGAAATATGTTGGTGTTTTGCAGAGATTATGTCAGCAGGCCGGTTGCCATCCATACAGCATATTGCTTTGGTTCAGACCTAAATATCACATTGGGGATGATACAGGTTGAGTTAAGGAAATGTACTTGGCAATCTTTAAAATCAGTTGTACCTTAATTTCGTCTATAATATGTTTACCATTGTGACCAGAGTTATGTGCATGGGTTTCACTGTTATTTTGCAGGATGCTTGGAGGGAATGGGGGGAGTTCTGGTTGTGTTTCTGCGGCTTATATTTGGCGATCGATTCCTTATGTTTTTTTCTCCCGTGCCCGGGTCTGTATCAGCTGGTTTGCAGATTCTTTGGTGGTGTCTCCTGTGCCCTTGTCTGTGTCAGGTGGCTTGCAGACTCTTTGGCGGACGCATTGGAGTTGTCAGGGTGCTTAAGTTGTTCTTCTCAGGGATACAGGGTGTGGGGTTTTGTTCTTGCTGGCATAGCTTGGGCGGCTATGAGGACAGGCATTTTTGTTTTCTGTGGGTGCTGGGTACTCTGGAGTGGGTTGTAGGTTTGTTCCTCCAGAGCAGGCGAGGTTGGTAATGTCCATAGAGTGCAGTGTTCATGGTAGTTTTGGAGCAAGGGTCCACATTGCATGGTGGCCATTGGTGAGGGTGGAATAGCGATGGCTGCACCGTTGGTAAGGTGAAGTGCCCATTCTTCGCGGGCTGGGGTGTGGATGAAGTGACTGCTTTTCACAGGCTGTGGCATGAGACAAATAGTGGGTAGCTGCAATGCATGCATGTTAAGTGTTAATGACCGTGAAGGAGGAGGGGGTGGTTTGACAGCTCGGGGTGTCAGCAGCTTCAGAAACTTGAGTAACTGTTTGCTCAGTTGTCAGGTAATTCTGTGCTTAAAGTTTAAAGATGTGTCCAGAGCAATGGCACCCGTTCACCCTCTACATTTGCTTAAAAAAAATACATATCTATCTATATACACATTTACTACTATCATGTACCTGTCAGGTTTGGAAATTTTCATATAGAGAAATCCCAATGCTATATGTTTTCCTCAGTGTCTTGTACACTGTTAGGACAGATGTCTGCCATTTATTCATACAGTGTTGGCTTGTGGTGAATCATTGAAGATATGGGCATATATTTGAGTGGAAGAGAAGGATGGCAAGGTAGCTTTTATAGAGAGCCTAAGTTGCTGGTGACTTTCTGAAGAGACAGAGGGTTTTGTGGGCTATGGGGCACTCAGAACTATGGTCGTTCAAGCATGTGCGATGTGGCAGTAATGGCTGAGGGGGTGAGTTGAGGGGTACTGAACTGCCTAGTCAATTGTACAGAATTTTCCTGAATGGTCATTTTATTTAGCCAGACTTTGGATCCAATTTCATAATGTTCTGGTTTATGGAAACTAGGGGCAAGTATGTTAGACAATAATGACAGACAACTGAGTTGCAGTCTTCAGGCCTTTCAGGAAGTACGCTAAAGCAAACCCGTTATTTGATCAAGTTTTTAATGCTGTATGCAGTGGGTGTTCTGGAGTTGCCATAGGGTCATGGCATACCTCTCAACTGTACAAATGTTAGCAGAGTTGCCAGATATTGGCCTCATTCATGTCCTTAATGACTACTAAAATTGGTGACTTTTGGGAGAAAGGGTGGTGAATCACACTTAATGAATGATGGTAGTAATGTAAATTGTAGACTTTGCTTCCAGAGATGTGTATTATTCCATGTTACCTTATTCTGTGTCAGCTTAATGATAACTGCCTGTGGGGATTATTTACGGATTTGTTTCTGGTTTGTTGGGATTTGTCGCTTATTCATTGAGAGTTCTACATATGGAAGTAGTAGACAATTATAGGGAAAGAAGGTTGGTTGTGAAGTTGTCCATGCCGTGGGCAACGTGTAATAGAGAGGTATAGGTAGACTGGACGTATTTTACTCATTACGCATTTTACTTGTCATTACATCTTACCCTTTATTGCTCTGTAGGTTGTTAGAGATGCTTGTAGAGCAAAGCAGCACAAAGGAAAGCTGACAAAGTTGCATTCTCTTGGGGATAGGAGTGCAGGCCAGTTGCAGTCTATGAACAGGGTAGGCCTCTGGCAGTGCTTAATGTTGTCATTATTTGGTTATGTGTGTGCCGTCAATTTACAGTTTTCCTTTCCTTTGTGGCTGGGATGGTTTATATTCTGCACTTGTCATGAGGAGTAAAAAAATAAAAAAAAAAAAAAGAGAGAGAGAATGGACATACTGTGGTGTAGGGAGTCTAGTTTGTTTGTTATTAAGGAGAGGACCGTAGGATGTGGTGGTGTGTAATGCAGTTGCAGGTAATTCTTCAATAGTAAGTACTCGTTTAGACATGTTAGACTTGGTGTGTGGCATGTGTTGGGAGCATGGTGGTGGGGTTTCCCATTCTGTGGGTAACGAAGGTATATATGGGTTGATTTATGGGCTTTGAGGCTTTGACAATTAGCTGTTTTGGTGAAATCTAGGGGCAAGGATGGGTTACAGGATTTGACAAATATCTGTGTTGGTAAAAGCTAGGGACAAGGATGGGTTAATGTATGTTTTGTAGCTCTTCTGTTACAGAATCTTGTATGTCGGGCAGTTTAATTGGTTTGCTTGGTGGGTTGATGGTTTTCTCTTTATCAAGTGTCATTAGGTAAGTTTTAATAGGTTGGTGCATTCTGATTGGGCTTTATGGTGGTATGGTATTTAGTAGTTAATGGTAGGGTGTTTGAGCACACAAATAGGGTTGTTCCAGGGGATTTGCAGGTAATTACAGGGGTGACAGTGAATTTGGGGTTGGGGTATTTTGGGGAATTTTGAGATTATGGGCCAAAAGGAAGGAAGTTGTTAGGAAAGATTTTATTGGGCTTAGTTTTTCCCTGGTGTAGATGGCTAGCAGAAGTTAAAAGGATTAAGCTGCTTACAGTAGGGGTTCATGGTGGTGGTGTTGCTTTGTGAGTTTAGTACGGTTAACCATTAGATTGACCCACAGGGTGGGATTGTAAGAATAGATTAAGGGGTTGACATGACATTACCAGGTGGGTGGTGGATTGCTCTGGTTGGTGAGGGAGGTATTGTCTGTACTCAGACTTGCTGCTACTTGCAGTTACCAGACTTGTCTAATACCCGGAAGTGGCAGAATTTTCAAGAAGTTGAGAGGAAGGCAAATGTTGGCAGGAGAACACAGTAGGTGCTGTTTTTAACATTACTCTTAAAGTTAGGCATTACGGGCAACAGAAATGGGAGGACAGGCAGTTTTGGAGGGTAAGGGGTTACAGTTTAGGGGCTACATGTATTCTGATGACTAGGCCAGTGCACTTGGTGTCCTGGTGAGACTGGAAAGAGGGTGGCCTTTTCATGGATGGGAGTGCTGCCATTACGGGCACACGTCATGTCATTCATTTTATTTGGGGAGACTGGGAACTATTACAGTCCACATACGTTGCTGTTGTGCATGCTCCAATGGTTTAGCTTGGAATGTCAAGACAGGACATTAATATTGGTTTTCTTTTGGTGTACATAGCATCTGTGATGTAAATAGCCTCTGTTACCAGTTGTTTCAGTGATCGGGTGGGTTATTTTGGTAGGTTGATTACATAAATGATTTAGAGACTATTAACAGACAAGTTTACTGGGCTTATGCTGGGATGTATAGATTATGTGGAAATCAAGAGATGTCCCAGGTAAGGTATATTGATATGTAAGTAATCCTTTTACAGTGATTAGTTGTACCATCCCCTGTTGGTACCACTTCACTTTGTGTTATAATGAGGGTCTTTGATTCTGTAGTGTGTTATTTGCCTTGGCTGTAAAAGGACTGATAGGGATAAGGTGATGTCAGGTTGAGGTGGGGGAGCCAGGGCAATTTATCAGGGGCAGTTTAGGCGGGGTGCACTTTGTAATTGCCTTATGAATTAAGGAAGTTTGATTAGTGTATGCAGAGAATTTACAGTGTTTTTTTTTTTTTTTTTTTTTTTTGCAGGTGGAAGGAGTTGGGGCCTGAAGGAAGTAGCTTTGGAAGGTGATGGAGTTGACAGGGTGGTTGTTCCTGGTGTTCTGACTTTACTGGTCGCAGAAGACATCCTGATCACCACAGTGGTGCAATGTGGCCACAGAGCACAGTTAGTAGAGGGAGCAATGGTTAGTGGCTTGGTGGAAAGTGGAGTGAAACGGAATGTATGCTGTTGGAGTGGATGTTTTGGTATGGTACAGTGGGGTTACAGGTAATCTTACTTTATTTAGGTTCATTAAGGCATGTTTCAGTACTGGTATGTCAGGGCTTTTGGGGGTTGATGACAGGAAGCTAATTTGGTTTACAGATAATGGGTACACCGAATGATTGTTTGGCTTAACTCCCCCTTTTATGGGGGGGGGTAGTTGGTTAAAAAAAAATTTGTAGGAGGGAGGGGGAACAGCCTAGTCAGGCTGGTGGGCAGAGAAGAGGGACAGACTTGGCCTCTTCTTTTTCCCCTCTGGTGTTTGGATGTTCATTTCAAGGATTTGGGAAAGGAAAGTGAGCAGCCGGAGGCTGCTTGCTAAATAAATGAGCAAGCGGAGGTAAGGACACTACTTATTTGGTTGGAAAGTAATTCAATAAATGATATGAAGTGAGTCGAGGATGCTGCTTCATAAGTAAAGTAAGCAAGTAGAGGTATGGATGATGCTTACTGGGTCAGGATGTAAGGTCATGTTGCCCTGAATTATTTGGTTGGATGGGTAATTCAATAAATGGGATATGAAGTGAGCTCTTCGACACTGCTTCATAAGTAAAGTAAGTGAGCAGAGATACAGACGCTGCTTACTGGGGCAGGATGAGTAGGTATGCTGTGTTGATTAACATTACAAGGGTGTTTGTGCTGTGATTAAAATCAATTATACTATGTTCAGTTGTAATTAATAAATGTTGGTTATCAAAGCTGTGTTATGGAAGTTTAATAAAAGTCATCAAATGTCATTCAGTGTGATGTGTTTACTGAAGGGGATTGGGACAAATAACTTATCACAACTGCTTGGGCAAAATCCCTCTCTGAAAAGTTGGCACTTCTGTCATCAGTTTTATTAATAGCTATTTACAGAAAATAATGTAAGAAAGGAAAGTATGCTTAATGGTAAAGTTCCCAAAAATGTGATTATTAAGTGCCATATTTTATTTTCACAAGAGTAAGACACTTTCAAAGGGAACAAGTACTTTAGACTCTCTAAAATTAAAAATAAAATGAGCAGTTTTCAGGAAAAAAAATCAAATGGAGCCATACTAGCCAAAAATGATAATCAGAAAAGTATGGATGGAAAACTGCATGTTCTAACAAAACAAAAACAAACAGAAAAAAAAAACAGACTCATGAAAATGGAAGATTAATAGGATGGGCTAGTATTTTTATCTTAATAAAGTATACGTTTTGTCTCTCCAGTAGTATATATATAGATACTACACACAAATCTTTCTGTTTTTCAGTGCGGCATTATTATTTATTATAATTATTATTATTATTATTATGATTATCATCCATTTTTTGTGATGATCTACAATACATGTCTTGAGGAAGTTTTATTCATTTTAATCGCTAGCTTAAATACAACATAGCTTTTCAAATTGTATATATATTATATATTTTGTTCACCGAAACAAGCACTGTATGGTTAACACATTGCTCGGTAATCTGTGCTCTAGGTAAGTCTTTTTCCTTGTAATATATTTTGTTTACATATACAAAGTTTATTCTGCATGTACATGCCACTTAATGTGTAAAACCTATTCAGTCTGCAGTTTTAGCATATTCAACAACTTCTCAAACTCAGTTCAAATACAATATCCCATTCAGCCCATTTTTACTATGAAGTTCTGTTTATGATTTCAGTTCCATAGTCTAGTTTTAATATCTAAAATCATTTCTCACCTTTCTTATTGATGGCTTGTCTTTTGTTTTCCATCTTTCCATCTGGTTATAGTTTTCTCAGCTGGTATCAATACTAAAGACAGCAATGGTTTCACTGCTTTGGCATGTTATTTTTCTCCAGTGCAGCTTAGCATATAATCAAGTCATTATTGGTCTAAAGCAACTGTTTACATTCCTAGAATACATGCTCCTAAGAACTTCTTTCTCAGCAATCACATATCTAATATACTTCTCTTGTCTGTAAGAACATTTTTTAAAGTCTTACAGGGGTATAAAAATATTTAACATTTTCATCTAAAATTTCTAAAATTTCTAAATTTTCTCTATTCAATGTTTCATTTGTAATGACTACACTTCTCGTCCATAGTGTCATTATTTAATTGTTCACTGCATTTTTTACCTTTGTACTGTATTGTTTACACAAATGTAATGTTTTCTTATATGATCTATGCAGTTCTCTTTTTTTCTGATCTAGCATTTATGCTCTAGCTACAGTTAAAAATGTGCTGTTTGTGGGTTAAAAAATTACTTTACAACCTCTGCACATGTTCCTTATACTCTAATATTAGACTTGCATATATAAGTTGAGCTGAATTCAATAACCCCCAAAATGTATCTATCTTCACCCTATTTCATTACCTTATCTCCTTTAGTCAGCATTATTTCTTAGTTCTTTCTTCTGCAAATGCTCATGACATTCGCTTTTGTCTCTTTTTTATTACTTTATATAGCATAACCCATTGGTGTTGTTTTATTTTTCCATGATTTAAATTCCTTTCTCATAAATACTTGATTAATATTCCACTCTTTCTGTTTAGTTATCCCAAAAGAACTCCATAATTTATTTTTTCATATTCTTTTTGGCCTCTTTTATATATGCAAATAAGCCTGAACTAAATAAAGAACCATCAGTAGAAAAGCATCTTAATTGCTTGTATTTTATTCTCAATGTCCATAAATAATGTGTTAGAGCTGTGATCATTACTATAGCTTTTGTTTTTGCTTTGTTTACTTTATATCCTAACTGTCCTACTAAAACATTTCAATTAGCCAAATTTCCCCTAGTAGTATAAATAATCTCTCAGGTCTCCCCTGAAGAGATCCTACTGACCTAGTTAGACTAAGCAAGTCAACAAGAGAAAAATAAATATGTCAAACACAATTTTTATATCATATTTGGATTGGTAACATATAATATTATATTGTCAGAAAAAAGGCTATTTTCTTATTAGACTTTCTGCCTCTAATATCCAATTGTATTTGATTCTCTTATGTCCCTGGCTAATAGTTGCAAATACAAAGCAAAGGGTATTCATGAAAGTGGACAACCCTTCCTAGCTTCTCTTATAAGGGTAAACACTTTATAGAGCTGACCACCACTCCTCAACTAGCCTTAGCTTTTCTGTAGATACTAAACATTGATGTGCTCCATGTTTGAGGAAATCCAAACGGTTCAAACGGTCTCTCTAAAAATCCCCTACTCACTCTGTTAAATGTTTGTTCAGCATTGAAAGACACTGATACAGGTCTGTTATTTTCAGCAATATAACATTCTGTACAGTGGTTTTTGCTCCAAATGTTAACAGAGTATGTAATCAAACTGGATTTGACTAGTTAAGGTGGACTGTCGCTTAACAAAACTATGCTGTATATCATCCAGATGTCTTCTGTACTTATAATCCCATGTAAACATTTGCTAGTGGCTGATGGTAAAACTATTGGCCAGTAACTTGACAATTTGTACTTTTAGTTTCTCCTGAAAATTGGAACACGTGCTCTTTACCATACATTAGGTACAAGAAGAGTTATTTTCTTAAAAGGAAATCATTAAATATATGCTCCAGTATGATCACATCATCAGCAGATATGATTTTTACCAAATGACCTGAGTTGCTGTTTGGACCACTGCAGCATTTTTTCCCCCCACAGACATAAGGAATGATGAATACCATACTTTGCTATTAAAGGATATTGATACATTAAGTCTGCGCAATAGCTTGCTTTGTAGACTGTATGAAAGCCAATTCATATCATATTTTCTCTTTTTTGCTTTTAATTCTGACTTTAGTTGACAGGTAACTGCAGTCAAACATTTTTTTACTAATTATGATGAGAAATTGAAATAATATCCATAATAGAAAGTCTCCTTAGAATCCATATAAAAAAACAGATAAAAGCCAGTAAGATCCACAATCGATATATATATATATATATATATATATATATATATATATATATATATGAAGTGTTTTATACAGGATGATGTCATGTAGTAATTTTAAGTAGTTATTTGTATTTATGTATGAATTCACTTTTTGTATATAGGAAGTGATGTAATTTTACGTGATTAAGACAATGTATAAAAGGTGAGGTTTTGTTACAATGGTATTCTGATGAAGTTTCTATTGTGAGACAAAAGTGATCAATCACTAAATCGGTTATGGATCTGACTGGCTTCTTTCTGGCTTTTTATATCAGTTTGTGGTTGGTGTGTGCTTTTCATACTCTTTAGAATCCATATTTTGAATCTTAGTCTTTTGCTTCGTAGATAGAGCTTGGCATCTTTACCTGTTTCACCTTTCACCTGTCCCTTTCCCAGGTCTGCCAGTCTGTCTGTCTATCCTATGACTTCTATAATATCACCTTTTTATGTACCACTAACTCCCCTATGCTCAACATTAGCCAAATTACTATTTACTTCAGTAATATAACTGCATTGTGCAGCTATAGTTCTTTTAGCATCTACAACAACAATATATTGTTTATAAGTAATATTAATTGCATTACTTTTTACTATGATACTTGTAGTATTTTTATATGAATTTTAATGTATTTGGATGTAGTGCTGTTTTGTTTGTCCTCATTCATTCAGTATGGTTCAATGTTAAAAATTACAGTTACTCTTTGTACACTAGAGCTTTTCTCTCTGGGCCTCTGCTAAAAAGGGGATAGTTTTCTCTCAGTCAGATAATCATGGTTAACAAATCAAAAAAAAAAAAAATGCTGAATAAATAAATACAAAAAGTAAATAAAAACTTATATGCTCAATACCCAATTTATTTTTACTTACAGTTAGGGGATCCAAAGAATATACTGGTTATCATTTGCTGAGAAAGTAACCTTGGTAACGTTGCCAATGTGTTACAGGAAGCTCATGCATACAAGTGCGCACACACACACACACACACACACACACACACACACACACACACACACACACACAGAACTTGCACACCTACACCTTATTTGGTAGATCACCTTTTATCCTATAGCATGTCTTTGCTTTGGGATGTGTAAGAAAGTACAGTATTAGCAAACAGAGACCATGCAGACAACACATGCTGGGAATTGATGTGAAGAACAATGAACTGTGATGCAGAAAGACTCTGTGATGCACTGGTCTGACACACTATTTTATTGGTAATATTAAAGAAACTGAAAATGATAGACTTAATTGCCACTTTAGACTAATGAACCCATATGGACTTCACTAAGAAGAAACTAGATGTAATGGAGGAAGAAACACAGAAAGATAATAGATCTAAGATGAAAAAAGTTCTGATGCAGGTGACTTTCTGGTGGTCATTTCTAAGTAGTTCTCTATATAAAAGTAGATTAGCTACTCTGACAATACTGTTATATCTTATTATTTACTGATATGAAAGATGAAATAGTTCAGTCTAATACTGCTATCTGAAAACCTGCCATCTTTTTTATTATTATTATTATTATTATTATTATTATAATTATTATTGTTATTATTATTAATTATTAGTATATACCATGTGACACTAATTCATGTAATTTGGAATTGTTCTAGGTGTGGTAATGCCTGATCAAACAATGTTTCTGCCTTGTAGGGAAGATCAGGGAATAGTACAATAATAGTTATATTTAGCAAAACAACTGTTTAAAACAGATTAGTACTATGACTGAGATCATAGAAAATTTGTTTAATTAAGTACTTTAATCTTTATTTACTTACAGGCATGCAAAGAATTCCCCTGTGAAATGAATGAATGTATTAACAGAACAGATAAGAAACCAATCTTGAGCTGGTAAATGATAAATGATAGTTTTCGAATTTGCACAGGTAACATACATAACTATACTCCATCTCTTCTCCTATGCGTTCTGTACAGAAAGCCCATACATTGCATAATACTCCAAGATAAAACATTAGCAACATGTCATGCAGATGTTAATTTACTGCTAGTTAGCATATGTGCTGCAAACCAGACCGAAGTAACTTTCTATGATTATTTTTCACTATACCATACTTACTACAGACAGATATACTACAAGCCGACAAAAAGCTTTCTGATGACATTAAGAAAAAAATATACTACGATGACAGAAATTCAGAGTATGACAAGTAAGACGAGTGAGCTCCTTGTTCAAAGTAGAGAAGACAGAAGACAGACGCGTACAAAATATACCGACAACATGAAATGCCTCTGAAACATAGCAATCACATCTGTAACAATGTCCATGCAAGTGTCCTTTGTTAATATGTTCTGAAGGAATGAAATGGTTTAAAGCATGAAACATGTAAAAAGGTGAGTATTATTAAGTCTTAGCTATGTAAAGTATAAAGAGATAATCGTTTACTGTTGATGTTAGTAGAAATAGTTTTTAAAGTTGTAAATATGACACTATTTTGTAAAGCCTTGTATGAAGTAGAAGATGGCGAGGAAACGGCAATGTTACACAAAGGGCCAAAATAGATAAACCAGTAATCAGGTGACATTGATTCCAGTTACATCACTGGGATGTTATAAGCAAAAGGAAGTTACCAGTTATCAACAGGTCTTAAACGTAAGTGTGCCTGCTCTTGTGTTTGCAAAGTATGGAAGAAGTTAGTTAAAAAATTATATAAGTTCAGTGTGAGAAGATGTTACAGTCAAATATCTGCAAACTATGTGTGAAAACGTGCAAGTGGTGCTGACAAGTGTTATATTTTTCACAGCAAAAATAATATAATGGCTAGGATAACTGTAAGATTTATGAGTGCATGTGAAGCTGTAAATAGTTGACTAATTATAAACTACAGTAGGTGAGGAAATGCTATTTAGGTCATGTAACTTACAACTGGCCACAATCCTCTTCTCTGTATTTAAATAGATGCATCCAGACATGCCTTCAGAATGCAAGACTGGTACACAGATGGCTGAAGATAAGATTACAGACTATCTGTTGTAACATGCAAGGACTATGAATCATACATCATCTTTACGCAAAGCAGGACTTTCTGACTTATTACTCTTCTCCTTTTAATTACAACGTTCATGAATGCTTATTGTTTGCAGATTTTGTGCAAGATATTCAGATATCCTTGTAGCTAGAACCAGCTAACTAGTAACTGGCAAACTTTCTGAGAGTGACGAATATCTTATTCTTTCATCTCTGATCTCTCAGTGTGTTACAATAATGACACCAGCAGTACCTTCCACCATGACATTCCCAGTGTAGGAATAAAAAAGAAACCAGTTTCACCATCAGCAAACACTCTGTGTGATTGATTTTGTTCATAGCAGGCATAAATTCTTCTGGAGTTACTATCATTCATTTACTCACTTACCACAAAAATATAGTTACTTGATAATAACCTAATTTTTTTCAATACAGGAAAATCAGAAGCTTAAAATCAAATATTAGGTTCTTTAAAAAAGCTGTCAATATTCTAATGCTGATCCATCCATCTGTGCATGCATGCATGCACGCATGCATTCATCCATACATGTGTGCATCCATCTATTTTAATCCAGCCTTTTATCATGGGGAAGAGGGAGCCAATGTCAGCAACCAATAAGGATATGGCAAGAATATATATACATATATTAATATATATATAAATATATATATATATATATATATATATATATATATATATATATATATATATATATATATATTTATGGGTCTACTTTACATGGTCGACTGTTCAGAAAGTCGACTTTCATATGGCCAAGACCATATGATCGACTTTTGAAAAGCTGACCATTTAAAGCAGTTGGGAGTGTGGCCTAATGGTCAAGGTGTTTGCCTTACAAACACAAGGTGTGGGGTTTGAGTCTCACAAGGGATAATTGGCTAAGCTTAAAAAAAATGGCTTGCAAGGGCAGTTAGCTTAGTACTAATCTATAAAGCTAGGGTGGCCTAATGGTTAAGGTGTTTGCCTTACAAACACAAGGTGCAGGGTTTGAGTCTCACAGGGGATAATTGGCTAGGCTTAAAATGGCTCGCAAGGGCAGTTAGCCTAGTACTAACCTATAAATAAACAAAAAGCACACAACAAACACTTACCTTTCAACTGTTAGCAGGGGGCAATCCCCCCTGGACACCCCCGTGGGGGCTTCACCCCCCACTCCCCGTAACTTAAATATACCAACTCCGAGATCACACTACAGTATAGATGAAGGAAATTTTCCCATTCACACTGTACGGAGATAGTGGTCCCCCATGGTCACCTTTTTGAAAGACGATCATATGTTCTCGGCCATATGAAAGTCGACTTTCTGAAAAGTCAACCATATAATATATATATATGTATACATATGTGTGTCTATATATATATATATATATATATATATATATATATATTTATATAATTATAAATGGTTTACTACTGGTATTTCGTATCCGCTTTGGTCGACCCTTTCAAATGTCGACCTGAAATGCTGAATTTGGAATGCCAAAAAGTAAACCAAAATGAAAATTAATACCTCAACAACCGCGGCTCGATGTATTTGACATAGCAGGATGTGACTTCACTCACCTCCTGCTATGGACATTAATATACCATTAAACTCTACATTCAGTGGTAGTTAATTCAACTATTTTGCAGAGGGGCTACACCCTCCTGCACCACCCATGTGGGGGGCTGCATCCCCCACACCCCCCCTGCACATGAAATATACCAACTCCAAGATAGCACTACAGTAAAGAAATGGGCTAATTCCCTGTTCCTCCCTGAACCATGAACTCCCTGCACAATGTCAAATCCAAATTATTGACTTTCACTACCCATTCTTTGTAGTGTAGTTGATTGATTTTAGTTTGACATTCTGCTGACTTGGAAATGGCAAGGCGACCACATGCCAGTTGACCCATGCAGTTACCAGGTTTTAATAGTAAACCACTATAAAAAAATTAATGTTATGTAACTGTTCTTACATACCTCCTGGCAAAAATACAGCTATACTGGAAGATATCCTAGACTGGATATCCATAACAATCCTACAAGAAAAAATACTACTAATTTATGTGAATGTCAGTTTTTGGACGTAAACTCTAACTGCCCTCCATTTATTGTGAACTTTGGTTTCACACAGCTAATTAATAGCCCCACACATTATAGCAAGACTTTAAATTCACTATTAGTCTTGATACTAGTATTAAACCCTAGCAAATACACCACCTCATGTACAATGCCTGAGTGCTTCAATGATCATCTCCCAGTCTATACAACCAGACATCTCCGACATCCACTTAAACATCATGTTTATAAAATACACAACATTTCCAAGTTAACTACCCTATCATCTATTAACTGTAACTTCCTAAAGATCCTCCCCTTAGAAAAAAAAATCCTCCCTTTAGATGATGCTATAAATGAATTCAAGACAACTTTCTAGAATATCCTGAATATCTTTGCACCTTACCTTGAAAGATGAAACTAAAACAAATATTGCAATTTGGCTATTCAAAAAGATTAGAATGCTAACTTAGGATAGAGAAAAAACATGGAAACAATAGCAAACATATACAACATCAGAATATCTTGAAAACGTCATAATGCTTCACAGTCATACTAAAAAGCAAATTAATGCAGGCAAAAAAACTACACTATAACAAGTTTTAGAATAACAGTAAACACAGCTCTAAACAATTCCTGACAGCCATTAAAGATCTTTTGCATCCTGGCCATAAATTAAACCCTAACCCCTCTTCCAAAACCTCATCACTCGATAACACAATACAATTCAACTTTTATTTCATAAATAATATTGCATCTCTTACCAAGGGTTCCCCAATATATAATCCAGATATTACTGTTAGATATTATGAATATAAGGTTGAAATTAATTATGTTGTAAATATGCTGAAAGAAAAAGCTTGCTTAAATGCAGAAACAGAGTTTAGTAATATGTGATCAGCAACCATACTAAATGATTGTGGCTTAAAAAAAATTAGGAACTTGCTTATGAGTGTATTACACACACACATCAAGAAAGCTGAACTTCTTACAGACATGACAAGAATGTAATCTGCTTTCACTGGACAACAGGACATGCTTTTCTAAGAAAGTTTAAAAATGTGCTTTTCTAATCCACAAGGCATTTTCTTGAAGACAGTTTACTTATCAGCATTTACAGAATCCACAAGGCATTTTCTTGAAGACAGTTTACTTATCAGCATTTACAGAATCCACAAGGCATTTTCTTGAAGACAGTTTACTTATCATCATTTGGACAAGAACAGATGTGTTAGCATTTGTGTCATCAAGGCAGTATCTTTCCAAAACCAAGAGGGTGTGTGTTTAACTAAAATATGTATAAAAATTCTGTATTAAATCTAGTTGTTGGGGGTATGGTAGGGACACATTTGGTGTCCTGAGGTAAATGTTATATCTCTCACATCATCTGTACTATATGAGAAGTAAAGTGGAACAGTACTTTAAACTGCAACGTTTTTCCAGTTTGGTTTATTATAAAAGTTATTGGTTACTGCTCTTAAAGTCAGATGCTGTATCAGTGTATATTCTGCAAGTTTCTGTATGCAACAGACTGTGAATGCAACTATAACCAGACTTTGATTCCAGCCAGCAAGACTGAGTGTCTTAAGAAGACTTCAAATCCCACAGCAAGAGCAAGCAGTAAGAAGCAGTAAGCAGAGAGCCAAATATTTTTTTCAATTACCACATCAGTTTTCACCTTCAAACCTGTGCCTACATCCTATATGACACTACTTTTAAATTGAAACCAAGCTCTACTTCAGCTGATGACCTTCCAAGTGAATACCTTGAAATAGCAGCTGACAGCACTGCCTACATTGTCTCAATGCTTATAATTAGATCAATCCAGGAATCCCACATTGTCACTCAAAAGTCACACATTATCCCTCTGTACAATGGAGGAAATTCAACAGACATTACTAACTTTAGACCCATAGCAATCTTATCCCCCCTCTCCAGACTACTTGAAAAATGTATTAAAAAAAAAATGTTAAACTATCTTCTGCAGGAAGAACTCCTGTCCGCCACACAAAATGGCTTCCGTCCTTCCCAGAGAACTACTACTGCATTTCTAACCTTTATAGATACTGTCAATAAAGCTAGAGATAATGTCAAACGAGTTCCTCCTTATTTATAGACTTGTCTAAAGCCTTCACTATAGTTTGTCACAGCAAGAATCTACTTTGAATGTCCTCATTAGGTCTCTCTTGACCAATCTTCTATAGTTTAAAAGCAACCTGTCCAATAGGTATCAGTCAGTAAAGTGGCACTTCACCATCTCTCTATACCTCCCTGTCACCAATGATGTACCATAGGGCTCTATCCATGCTCCCATCCTCTTTAACATTCTCATCGACACCCTCTGCACATCCATACTACAGGCCTCCTGAATACAGTATGAAGATGACTCCCCACTCATTTGTCCATCTGACAACTTGGAACTCCTCAAAAATAATTACTCAGGAAGCCTTAACAGCAAATGATGTATGGCTTTGTAACTCACAACTCATGCTTAACCCTACAAAAAAAAAAAAAACTACTACTTTTTTTTCCTCAAATCTCTCTTCCATAAAAAAAACATTTAAAGTCATCTCTCTTCACAATATAATCACTGAAGTCATTTCTCATAGCAGGTTATGAGGGATGATAGTGGATGATAATGTTAAGTTCAACCTACATGTACAAAATTGCATAAGAAAACTCACCACAAGCTAGGGATACTTTACAGAACCAAAAACGTTCTCACCGATTCAACTAAAGCTGCACTTGCCACTACTTATCTCCTCCCCTCACTTCTTAATGGTGTTCCCATCCTCACCCACCTTCAGGCATTACAAAAATCAAAAACTGAACAATGCTTTAACAAAACTGCTAAATTTGCAGCAAATACCCCGTTCAGAATCCACCACTGTATAGTACTAAAAGCCTAGAATGGTTAGAACTACCCTGTCAACTAGCATATGCACAGTTTCTTACCACCTATAAAATTATTATTTATTTTTTAATGTATAATTTTGATATTGTATGTCTTAATTAAGACTGAGTTGTGATTTGTTTATTTAATCATGATGTCATGATTTTTTCTACTTAAAAAACTTTCAGCAAGTTGTAGCTGTTATTCTGAAGAAGTTCTTGGATGAGAAGGAACAAAAGCGCTTAATAAATATGTTTAGTTTCATAATTAGCGGTGACGTTCTCATTCATATATGGGAGGTGAGCACTATTAAGTCCTTGAAAAGGGTCTGCTTGAACATCTATATTGCTAGGTATTTTATGGTCCTCATAATCACATCCCTACTATGTTCCTAAATAAAAATATTTAAAATATCCTGCACACATAACCAGAACATACAATGAAGCCAATAAAAGACGTATTTATATGGGAGGCTCTATCCTAATTTTTCCAATACTGGGCTGCATATGCCTTTACTGATAGATAGATAGATAGATAGATAGATAGATAGATAGATAGATAGAAAGAAAGAAATCTATACTAATTCCATGGTTGCACAACCACAATTTCAGCAGAATACCCTTACGACAGGTATTGTCGACCTCCATATCTCACAGAACTGCAGAAGTTGCCTTTGCTCATTTAGTGTCACAATGTAGGCAAACACAAACTAAGGGAAGTAAACACAGTTTTAAAGCTTAGAGCTTGTCAGTTGTTCATAAACTAAACTCTTTATGATCCGATGTCTGAAAACACAAGTTTAGATGTGGCTATGACATAAAAATGTCTACAGTTTTCACATTCTGATAACTACCTTTTAGGAACAAGGTATTTCCTATATCATAAATAATTTAGCTATATCTCCTATATCAGGACATGGAGGGCCTCAAAACACTAGACCTGCCTCAGTTTGGGTTCTTCAGTGGCATGTCATGCTTACTCAACCTGGTGAATTTTTTTTAGAAAGTCACCAAACCAATGGATAAAGGCTAAATGGTACACATTGCATACCCTGAACTGACCAAATCTTTTTGACACAATTCCCCACTCAGGTATAATAGAAAAGCTAAATAAACTGGGAATAAACCCCTATGTCACCTGCTGGATTGCCAACCAGCTCAGAGATAGGACACATATAATCAAAATTAGGGAATTTACCTCTACAGGGAAACTAGTCAACAGTGGCATTCCCAAGGGTTTTGTGCTGGGATCTTTCCTGTTTGTTATCTACTTTTCTGAAGTAAAATCCAATATCAAAGGGCTCTGGCTCACTAAGTTTGCAGATGACTGTACACTATGAGCAGTCATTGAATCCCCAAATGACTTAGCCATCCTGCAGGAAATTTTGCTCCAAAT